>NC_041385.1:49176407-49177103 GCF_002162155.2 Triticum dicoccoides
GTGTACATTGTAAGATTTGAACTGAGGACCATGCATACGAGTAATTATTTCGAATTCGTGCCATACTAAGTTTCAAAAAGTTGACATTGACTCAATTTGTTGTGCTTTTTTGTAGGTCATATGTTTGAATCCATCCAAAAGTTTTCTCACTACCATGGTGTTCATCATATACATATGAATTTGTATTTAAAAAGTAGCGTGGATATAGTGAAATGCGAAATCCACATTAGAATTGGAGATCGCTACGTGACACACACTCTAATTCAAATAACTAATTATGTGACACACACACTCTAATCCACGTTAGCGTGGATACCGTTTCTATTTTTTTTCAAATAACTCCTCATTAATTAATTTATAGTACTCCCTCTGTTCACTTTTATAAGACCTTGAAGACATTTTAGAGAATGTGCAAAACAGTTCATTTTAAGTTGTCTGAAATGACTTACAAAAGTGAATGGAGGGAGTATCTCGTTTCGAATGACTAATTATTGCAAGGAAAACACGGGCATGGTAATACATATAGATTCGTTTGCAAATGAAAGATGATTCGTTTTCATTCTCAAATGTAGGCGCACCAGGGTCGTGTCGGGGTGGATGCTGCTTCGGTGCCTTAAGGCACCGATGCATAGTCATGTTGGGGTGGTCGCGTGTGTCGGACAGACGCGTAGCACCCAGCCACCCACCCCCTCCCTC
>NC_041385.1:49177225-49284763 GCF_002162155.2 Triticum dicoccoides
TTTGCTCTTCCACGTTTCGGATTGAAATATCTGGCGGCCCCAATTCCAGCCCTGCAAAATCTCTCTTCTCCACCGTCCCCTTCTGCGCCCAGATGGCTCAAATCCCTAATTCGCCGCCAACCCAAGCAAAGTTCGAATCACCCCTCGTCTCATATCTTTCCCCACCTCTTTGTCGGATGACGACGACGAAGACGACGGTCGCGCTTCACCACCACACCGGAGCTACCTCATCTACGCCATCGTCCACCGCACCGGGTGGTCCACCAACAACATCGGCCGCCGCAACCGACCTGCCTCACAGATACCGAGTTCCACCGCATCAGGTGTGCTTCACCGACGTTGTCTCCCAGCTCACCGGGGCTACTTCACTGAGCACATCGTCGCACCTCCGCCCCCCCGAGGCCGTTGGGGCTTCACCAATGGTCTCGTCCACCGCATCGTAGCGCTCCGTTGCCACTCAAGATCTGCATCCGTGTGCCGCCAGCCAACGCCGGCGCATCACCCTCAACGGCTCTTAAGTGACCCGCACTCTAGCTAGGCGAGCATGCCCAAACGCCGGCCCGAACTAGGTATCCACACATCACTCCCTTGTGCACTGTTTCGACGATGTTTAGATATCCTTTCACTGCTCTCTTAGCTTACACGCCTATGCAACTAAGACTTTAACTCTTATTTCTTCTGGAGATATCATCTGAAACAAGCAAATCCATTTTTTAGCAAAGTATGACGGTGCTACGGGATCTGGTACACATCCTGCACACATGTCCTTGTAAGTATCTGTCCTCCGGTACAATATCAAGGTCGATTCCTCTTATTTGATCAACCATTCGCCGTGTCAAAAATGCAGAGGGGGATGCAGGGAGCACAAGGCCTGCACATCCAAGCAAGTGGTAACATGGACTTGTACATGGAACATCCCAAGCGAAAGCAGAGCTGCAGTGAGCCTGTACAACGAGCTAGCGTAAGTCCCTGCATTTCATTTAATTCATACTGGCATTCATGTATGATTTGTGTGCAGTGGCGGATCCACGAATTCAAGTTACCAGGGGCGAACATTTAACTTAAAAAATACAAAGGCACTTGCACTCCGAAATCAACATAACTTGAGAAATGTGAAGCAACATGCACTTTGAAAACGAGCTAATGATCCAAAGTAGTTCTGATTATAAATACTAAATGATGCAAGCACCAAAAAACACCAAATGCAACATGGTGTAGAAGGACTACAAACATGGTGTGTACCTGCTTGAATTATTCGTCTCTAGCTGAAAATATCAAAGTGTAATTGCACCTATAACCAGTGCGCAAACTGCATGTCAATATATCTATCCTGCACAAGTATGCCAATAGTTTCAAACAACAGATTAGAGAAGTATTTATGCTATGTTGTCATGATACGGGGAATTTCTGGTAGATGGCCTCGACGTTTCCTCAAGCTATGAAAATGCACTATAATTTGCTTGTCATCAATGCCTGCAAATCTCTATCTCTCTCAACATAGCAGATCATCATTAGACACTAAATCCTTCAATGAGCTTGTGATACGTCTCCAATGTATCTATATTTTTTGATTGTTCCATGCTATTATATTACCCCTTTTGGATGTTTATGGGCTTTATTTTACACATTTATATCATTTTTGCCAATAGTTTCAAACAACAGATTAGAGAAGTATTTATGCTATGTTGTCATGATACGGGGAATTTCTGGTAGATGGCCTCGACGTTTCCTCAAGCTATGAAAATGCACTATAATTTGCTTGTCATCAATGCCTGCAAATCTCTATCTCTCTCAACATAGCAGATCATCATTAGACACTAAATCCTTCAATGAGCTTGTGATACGTCTCCAACGTATCTATATTTTTTGATTGTTCCATGCTATTATATTACCCCTTTTGGATGTTTATGGGCTTTATTTTACACATTTATATCATTTTTGGGACTAACCTACTAACCGGAGGCCCAGCCCATATTGCTGTTTTTTTGCCTATTTCAGTATTTCAAAGAAAAGGAATATCAAACGGAGTCCAAACGGAATGAAACCTTCGGGGGCGTGATTTTTGGAACGAACGTGATCCGGAGAGCTTGGAGTGCAAGTCAAGAAGCTCCTGAGGACCCCGCGAGATAGGAGGTCGCCCCCCCCCCCTATAGGGTGTGCCCCCTGTCTCGTGGGCCCCTCGGGCGTCCACCGACGTACTTCTTCCTCCTATATATACCTACGTACCCCAAAAACATCCAAGAGCACCACGAAACACAATTTTCACCGTCGTAACCTTCTGTATCCGCGAGATCCCATCTGGGAGCCTTCGGCGGCACTCTGCCGGAGGGGGAATCGACCATGGAGGGCTTCTACATCAACATCCTTGCCCCTCCTATGAGTTGTGAGTAGTTTACCACAGACCTACGGGTCCATAGTTATTAGCTAGATGGCTTCTTCTCTCTTTTTGGATCTCAATACAATGTTCCCCCCTCTCTTGTGGAGATCTATTCTATCTAATCTCTTTTTGTGGTGTGTTTGTCGAGATCTGATGAATTGTGGGTTTATAATCAGATTTATCTATGGATATTAATTGAATATTCTCTGAATTCTTTTATGTATGATTTAGTTATCTTTGCAAGTCTCTTCGAATTATCAGTTTGGTTTGGCCTACTAGATTGATCTTTCTTGCCATGGGAGAAGTGCTTAGCTTTGGGTTCAATCTTGCGGTGTTCTTACCCTGTGACAGAAAGGGTTGCAAGACACGTATTGTATTGTTGCCATTGAGGATAACAAGATGGGGTTTATATCATATTGCATGAGTTTATCCCTCTACATCTTGTCATCTTGCTCAATGCGTTACTCTGTTCTTATGAACTTAATACTCTAGATGCAGGAAGGAGTCGGTATATGTGTGGAGTAATAGTAGTAGATGTAGGCAGGAGTCGGTCTACTTGTTATGGACGTGATGCCTATATACATGATCATGCCTAGATAATCTCATAACTATGCGCTTTTCTATCAATTGCTCGACAGTAATTTGTCCACCCACCGTAATACTTATGCTATCTTGAGAGAAGCCTCTAGTGAAACCTATGGCCCCCGGGTCTATCTCTTATCATATTTGTTTTCAATCTAGTTTTATTTGCATATTTACTTTTTGCATCTATATTACAAAATACCAAAAATATATTTATCTTATCATACTATCTCTATCAGATCTCACTTTCACAGGTGGCCATGGCGGGATTGACAACCTCTTTATTGCATTGGTTGCGAGTTCTCAGTTTGTTTGTGTAGGTGCGTGGGACTTTTGAGGAGCCTCCTACTGGATTGATACCTTGGTTCTCAAAACTGAGGGAAATACTTACGCTACACTTGCTGCATCACCCTCTCATCTTTGAGGAAAACCAACGCAAGCTCAAGCCGTAGCAAGAAGGATTTCTGGCGCCGTTGCCGGGGAGGTCTTCGCTCAAATCAAGACATACCAAGTACCCATCACAAACCCATCTCCCTCGAATTTACATTATTTTCCATTTGCCTCTCATTTTCCTCTCCCCCACTTCACCTTTGCCATTTTATTCGCCCTCTCTTTCCCAATCTCCTCCTCTCTTTTTTCGCTCACTTTCTTCCGCTTTGCTTTTGTTTGCCGCTATGTCTGAAATTGGGGAGATTATCGTCGATATGGACAATAATGATAACACGGAAAATCCCGAGGCTCCGGCCGATGAACCCCCTATTCTGCATATTAAAAAGTTTCGAATCGGTAGTGGTAACATCATTGGCAAAGGTGTTATTCAAGATTTTTGTACTTGTGTCGGTGCTTTACCTTCCATGGGTTATTCTATTCTTCATAAAACTAGTAGTCTTGCGGATGCTATCGCTATGCTTGTAGTTGAACTTGAAAGACAATTTATGCATATGCATCCCTGCATACAAAGAATTTTCCTAGAATTTTCTAATATTGAGCATTCTTCTGTTAAGCGTGTTGTTACTATATTTTTGGCTCATGAGTTTAGATTTATCATAAGAGAGGCCAAAAAAATCTTTGCACACTAGAGGGTGGATGCCGGTCGTCCTCCTATAGAAGCGATCCTCTATGATCAAGAGGAATTTAGACGTTTTCAATCTTCTGACTATGTCCTTTTAATGAAAACCTTAGAAAAAAGCTTCCTACCAAAGTCTTGATTGATTGCATTAACGAACTCAATAATGATTTTGCTCTTCGAAACAATGAGCTAGGATACTCTCTTGAGTATAGGCTCATAAGATTTTGCCAAAAGAATGCTTTTAGTGATGAAATAGTTGTGCACTATGAAGGGCCGAAGGAGGAACCCATTCCTCCTGTGATTGATCTTGGGGACCTTTGTCCCACCAAATTTAGGCCTTTTGATTACTTTTGCTTGCCTCAAAGAAAACTTGTTGTCGAACGTAGAGAAAATGATATGAGCTTTCAAGATCTATCTTATTATTATGGCTCTCGTTAGATCTATCTTCGCTTTTATGCCTAGCTAGGGGCGTTAAACGATAGCGCTAGTTGGGAGGCAACCCAATTTTCTTTATGTTCTTTGTTTTTGTTCCTGTTTAGTAATAAATCTTGCATCTAATTTCTATTTAGATGTGTTTTGATGTTTTATTTAGTGTTTGTGCCAAGTAGAACCTATAGGATAACCTATGATGATAGTTGATCTGATTCTGCTGAAAAACAGAAACTTTGCGCTCACGAGAAAAAATTCCATAAATCACAGAAACGTGATTTTGCATTGATTCTTTTTTCTGATGATCAATAAACAAATTTTACAGTACTTCCTATTTTGGTAGGATTTTTAGAGTTCCAGAAGTTTGCGTTAGCTACAGATTGCTACAGACTGTTCTGTTTTTGACAGATTCTGTTTTTCGTGTGTTGTTTGCTTATTTCAATGCATCTATGGCTAGTAAATTAGTTTATAAACCATAAGGAAGTTGTAATACAGTAGGTTTAACACCAAAATAAATAAAGAATGAGTTCATTGCAGTACCTTATGTGGTGGGTTTGTTTTCTTTCACTAACAGAGCTTATAAGATTTCCTGTTGAGTTTTGTGTTGTGAAGTTTTCAAGTTTTGGGTAAAGCTTTTATGGACTATGGAATAAAGGGTGGCAAGAGCCTAAGATTGGGGATGCCCAAGGCACCCCAAGATATTCAAGAATAGCCAAAAGCCTAAGCTTGGGGATGCCCCGGGAAGGCATCCCCTCTTTCGTCTTCGTTCATTGGTAACTTTACTTGGATCTATATTTTTATTCGCCACATGATATGTGTTTTGCTTGGAGTGTCGTGTATTATATTAATCTTTGCTTTTTAGTTTACCACAATAATCCTTGCTGTACACAACTTTTGGGAGAAGCCTATTCGATTAGAATTTGCTAGAATACTCTATGTGCTTCACTTATATCTTTTGAGCTTGATAGTATTTGCTCTAGTACTTCACTTATATATTTTAGAGCATGGTGGTGGCTTGATTTTATAGAAATTGCTAGTCTCTCATGCTTCACTTATATTATTTTGAGAGTCTCTTAGAACAGCATGGTATTTGCTATGGTTACAAAGTTGGTCCTAGAATGATGAGCATCCAAGTTGGGTATAATAAAAACTATCATAAAAAGAATTGGATGCTATGATCAACTTGATGCTTGATAATTGTTTTGAGATATAAAGGTAGTAATGTTAGGGTCATGCTAGTGGGTAATTATGCAATTGAGAAATACTTTTGTTGAAGTTGGCAAGTCTCGTAGCATGCACGTATGGTAAAAGTTGTGTGACAAATTTGTTGCATTAGGTGCTCTTTTGAGTGTCTTCCTTATGAGTGGCAGTCGGGGACGAGCAATGGAATTTTTTCCTACCAATCTATCCTTCTTGGGGCATGCGTAGTAGTACTTTGCTTTGAGGGCGAAGTAGACTTTTGCAATAAGTATATGAGTTCTTTTTTTTTTGACTAATGTGAGTCCGTGGACATATGTACACCTATCCTTTTACTTTGCTAGCCTTTATTATTACCGCGCAACTCTCGCCAGTATTGAACCCTTTATTTACCTTCCTCAAAACAGCCACCATCCCTACCTATTATGGCATTTCCATAGCTATTCCGGGATATATTGCCATGCAACTTTCCACCGTTCCGTTTATTATGACATGTTTCATCATTGTCATATTGCTCTTTGCATGATCATGTAGTTGACATTGTATTTGTGGCAAAGCCACCTTCATAATCTTCAAACATGTCACTCTTGATTTATTGCATATCCCGGTAGACCGCCGGAGGCATTCACATAGAGTCATATCTTGTTCTAGCTTTGAGTTGTAGTCTTTGAGTTGTAAATCCATAAAAGTGTGATGATCTTCATTATTAGAGCATTGTCCTAGTGAGGAAAGGATGATGAAGACTATGATTCCCCCACAAGTCGGGATGAGGCTTCGGACTTTATAAAAATAAAAGAGGCCAAAGATGCCCACCAAAAAGAAAAAAAAAGAAAAAGAAAAAAAGAAGAAGAAAGAAAAAAAGAGAAAAAAAAAGAGAAAACAGAGAAGGGACAATTGCTACTATCTCTTTTTCCACACTTGTGCTTCAAAATAGCACCATGATCTTCATGATAGAGAGTCTCATATGTTGTCACTTTCATATACTAGTGGGAATTTTTCATTATAGAACTTGGCTTGTATATTCCAATGATGGGCTTCCTCAAAGTGCCCTAGGTCTTTGTTAGCAAGCAAGTTGGATGCACACCCACTTAGTTTCTTTTGTTGAGCTTTCATATATTTATAGCTCCAGTGCATCCATTGCATGGCAATCCCTACTCACTCACATTGATATCTATTAATGGGCATCTCCATACAGCCCGTTAATACGCCTAGTTGATGTGAGACTATCTTCTCCCTTTTTGTCCTCACAACCACCATATACCACCATAGTGCTATGTCCATGGCTTGTGCTCATGTATTGCGTAAGAGTTGAAAAAGCTGAAGCGCGTTAAAAAGTATGAACCAATTGCTCGGCTCGTCATTGGGGTTGTGCATGATGGGAGTATTGTGTGTAATGAAAATGAAGCATGGCCTAACTATATGATTTTGTAGGGATAAGCTTTCTTTGGCTATGTTATTTTGATAGGACATGATTATTTGTTAGTATGCTTTGAAGCATTATTATTTTTATGTTTTATAAGCTTTTATTTTGAATCATTTGGATCTGAACATTCATGCCACAATAAAGAAAATTACATTGAGAATTATGCTAGGTAGCATTCCACATCAAAAATTTCTTTTTTATCATTTACCTACTCGAGGACGAGCAGGAATTAAGCTTGGCGATGCTTGATACGTCTCCAACGTATCTATAATTTTTGATTGTTCCATGCTATTATATTACCCCTTTTGGATGTTTATGGGCTTTATTTTACACATTTATAACATTTTTGGGACTAACCTACTAACCGGAGGCCCAGCCCATATTGCTGTTTTTTTGCCTATTTCAGTATATCAAAGAAAAGGAATATCAAATGGAGTCCAAACGGAATGAAACCTTCGGGAGCGTGATTTTTGGAACGAACGTGATCCGGAGAGCTTGGAGTGCAAGTCAAGAAGCTCCCGAGGACCCCACGAGATAGGAGGCTGCGCCCCCCCCCTGTAGGGCGCGCCCCCTGTCTCGTGGGCCCCTTGGGCGTCCACCGACGTACTTCTTCCTCCTATATATACCTACGTACCCCGAAAACATCCAAGAGCACCACAAAACACAATTTTCACTGCCGTAACCTTCTGTATCCGCGAGATCCCATCTTGGAGCCTTCGCCGGCACTCTGCCGGACGGGGAATCGACCATGGAGGGCTTCTACATCAACATCCTTGCCCCTCCTATGAGTTGTGAGTAGTTTACCACATACCTACGGGTCCATAGTTATTAGCTAGATGGCTTCTTCTCTCTTTTTGGATCTCAATACAATGTTCTCCCCCTCTCTTGTGGAGATCTATTTAATCTAATCTCTTTTTGCGGTGTGTTTGTCGAGATCCGGTGAATTGTGGGTTTATGATAAGATTTATCTATGGATATTAATTGAATATTCTCTGAATTCTTTTATGTATGATTTAGTTATCTTTGCAAGTCTCTTCGAATTATCAGTTTGGTTTGGCCTACTAGATTGATCTTTCTTGCCATGGGAGAAGTGCTTAGCTTTGGGTTCAATCTTGCGGTGTTCTTACCCTGTGACAGAAAGGGTTGCAAGACACATATTGTATTGTTGCCATCGAGGATAACAAGATGGGGTTTATATCATATTGCATGAGTTTATCCCTCTACATCATGTCATCTTGCTTAATGCCTTACTCTGTTCTTATGAACTTAATACTCTAGATGCAGGCAGGAGTCGGTCGATGTGTGGAGTAATGGTAGTAGATGCAGGCAGGAGTCGGTCTACTTGTTATGGACGTGATGCCTATGTACATGATCATGCCTAGATAATCTCATAACTATGCGCTTTTCTATCAATTGCTCGACAGTAATTTGTTCACCCACCGTAATACTTATGCTATCTTGAGAGAAGCCTCTAGTGAAACCTATGGCCCCCGGGTCTATCTCTTATCATATTTGTTTTCAATCTACTTTTATTTGCATCTTTACTTTTTGCATCTATATTATAAAATACCAAAAATATATTTATCTTATCATACTATCTCTATCAGATCTCACTTTCGCAAGTGGCCGTGAAGGGATTGACAACCCCTTTATTGCATTGGTTGCGAGTTCTCAGTTTGTTTGTGTAGGTGCGTGTGACTTCTGAGGAGCCTCCTACTGGATTGATACCTTGGTTCTCAAAACTGAGGGAAATACTTATGCTACACTTGCTGCATCACCCTCTCCTCTTTAAGGAAATCCAACTCAAGCTCAAGACGTAGCAGCTTGCAAAATGCTTGCATTAGATCCCTCATTAGACACTATATGTTCATCACCAGGAGCATGTAAAATGTTTGCATCAAATCCTTCATTAGTAGTCTGTTCATTAGACACTTCAGGCTCAAGAACAACATGAACTTGTATGTTTGCATCGGAAACTTGATTAGATACATCAGATTCAGTCAGTTCAGTATTGATTGGGGGAGTTATAAAATAAGTAGAAATTGGTTTCATTTTCTCATAGATTCCGTACATACAAGCAGTTTTACAACACCGTCAGGTTGAACTATTGGATAGAAATTGAAGAGTTGAATTAGATATAATCAGGGATGTGATGTACCTGCTTGTTGCGCATGCTACTCTTGCAAGCTGCGAATGTCCGTTTGCGCAAGCTTGATGCCATGCCCATGCTGCCGCCGCTGCCTCCCACGCAGGCTACACCCAGGGTTGGATCTTCATCTTCTTGTCCTTCCGTTTGCTTGAAGCCCGGCGACCGCCCTCCAACAAGGGCGCGAGGAAGTGCTGTGTCAGTCTGTCCAGCGGTGGCTAGGTTAGGAGCGAACCAGACTGGAGGCTAGAGCGAATCAATTGGGATTTTTCCTGCTGTCGATTGATATGGGAGGCGCTCGTTTGGGCCGCGAGCCTGCTATATGGCCTGCCTTGCACTTATGTTCTTGGCCCATCCAAATTGAAACATTTTTCTTCATTTTTTACATTGCCTGCTCGTGCGTTGGGACAAACAAAACTGCCTGGGCCAACCTGGACGACTCAAACTAGGTGCACACTTTCCAGCCACCTGAGGCGGCCGACCATACCAGCCCCTATCGTGGCGTCGCCCCTTTTTGCGTGTATGATTGGGTAGTGAAAAATATTCTAGTGGCGCTTTTGATTTACCCACAGAATGGTTGAATTGCTTGTTTCTATGAACTGATTTCGCCAATAATGTGAAGGATGCCAGTCTTTTCATCCTATTGTAGATTGCTTAGATCTCGATATGCCAAAAGTAATCGCATGAAATATACAGTAAAAGCCAGTGTGATGTGTGTGGCTACAAATAGTCTGACTACACGTCCTCATACAACATATCAAGGATGCACCATCTTACCAGATTAACAATTCGACTTACCAATCTAGTGTGGGAAGAAAGAAGTATTGGGACTGTGTATCCAAGCAATTGATGCCATGGAATCCTTCGTATAACTTTCTAAGCGAAAAATAAGTTGCAGTGTGCCTGTACAAAGAACTAGCGTAAGTTCAGTTACCTGCTTCTCAGAATTTTAGTTAGCCACTTATTGCAAAATTGTTCAATTACGTTGCTTGGCTTAATTTAGTTTGCTAGTGATTACATAATAACACAGCCTGTTAATCATATTGTAGACTGCGCCTATATATGTGTTTGATACCTACTGTTAAGAATTACCTGTTTGCCTTAACTTAAATATCTACTTGTTTGTTTAACTGCTTTGCTGCTGCAACAGCGGGTTACAATGATGTTAATAACTAATTTTCAGCATCCAACTGAAACTCTTTAATTCCTTGTTTGTTTAACTGGTTTGCTGTTATAACTCCCGGTTTAGATGTTTTGCTAACTTCAACTTTTTTGAATCCAATCGGAACTTTAATGGCAAAACAGGTTAGCCCAAGATCAAAGAGCAAGGTCACCATGGACGTTGCATCATCCCACAGTAGTGGCACCGGCCCAATCGTGCATTATGAATTGCCAACTGCTGATGCTCTAGAGGCTAAACTAGTGGTAGAAAGAGATTCTGCTTCTGCACTTAGAGATGAAGTTGACATGTTGAGGAAGCAAACAGCACAATCACAAGCAGTACTCAAGACAACCATTAAATATTTGGTGGATTTCAAAACGAAGTAAGCTGAGACTGACCAGATTGTTAAGGTCCTAAAGGAAAAAAGGAAATTAAATTCCTACTTCGTAAATCATAGGTGAAATGTTCTTTCCATCGTTGAATAACTTTTGTGTTGTCTGTTCATGTAATCAATCAAACCATTTGTTTTAGAGATCTTGTAATAATTGTTTTTTTTTAATTTTATTTGAGCACAAGTCTGTATTAATCGATAAGACTCGGAGACATTTCATTTGGATTGCTGTGCCAGACCTACAAATATGCCAATCGGGCTGAATGTGCATTCAGCAATAGTAGTAGTATAGATGGACCATAAGTGGCACGCATCGGAAAGGGCCAAGATGCTAGCTAAAAAAAGGATGTTGTTGTAGCCAAAAAAAGTACAGCGGCCTGGCTTATGTATGTTAGTTGATATTATTGATCCATATACTCTATAAGTGTTTATATGTCTTTTAGTTCTGTACATTCTTGGTTGATTGACTCGGTATTTGAATCTTGATACATCGCTTGTGTACATATCTAAATGGGAGTACACATTATGCTGTGTGTGACATTTGAGTTGGACATGAAGTGTTCCAAATATTCGAATTCACCTTAAACTGGATTGTAGCTTCTGAATTTGAGTATCGGCATTTGTAAACCATATTCATATATGACAGTGGAATACATCTTTGTTGTCCTTTTGAAGATATATAAAAACACGTAGAATGATTTATAAAGATTGATATAGGAATACAAAATGGATTCAAATTTAGTTGCCACGGTAAACATGGATGCTTATTGTCCCAAAATTCGAAAGAAGCGGCAAAATGTCCACTCCCATGTCGGCTGCCCGAAGCCAAGTGTTTGGGAGATGGAAATTACTGTCTACCCATTACACGGACAATCCATCGGCCCGATTTCCACTGCTCTAAATAGGGGTAGGTTAGTAACTTTAGTTAGACATGACATGACTGCCTCTGAGCCCATTCCGATACGGTGGGCGTCAAACATGGGCAGCAAAACACATTTGATTCAAGCTCGTCCGAAAGACCTCTGTTTCTCCCTCCATTCCCCATTCATACACGGTGGGCGGCAAAACAAACTAGACTCGGCCGAAATTGATGTAGGCAAATATTTTCAATAGGGGCAGGTTTGTAACTTCACTCAGACGTGACAAAACCGCCCTACTTGTCACCCTGTTCATACACCGTGGGCGCCAACCATGGGCGCCAACCACCCTCTCCTCGCCCGAAATTGCTCTGGGCAAATATTGGCGAGATGCGAGATTACCGTCCTATCCCCAACCGACGAGATGTTCAAATTTTAAACGGGGGCTAAGTTTGTAACTTTCCCATATTTCAGACAGGCGTGTCCCAAAAACATGGTTCCCCGTACCTCTCCCTCCATTTTCCGATTCATACACCGTCCGCGCTAGAACACCCCATCCCCACACCAGCCTCCGTCCGCCACCCCATCCATCGCCGCTGTCCTCCACCACATCCATCACCACCGTCCTCCACCATGCCGGAGCACCTACCAGGACCGCGTCGTCCACTGCTAGAGATGGATGTTTCTCATCCACGGCGACAGACCAATAGCCCTGCATCGCGTCCTCTCGCTTCATCGGCGCCATCGTCCTCTTTGCCGGGGCCGCTCACACGACCTTCTCTTCCACCGCAACGGGACTTATCCCCCGATGCACCCATCTACCGTCGTAGATTTGCTTCAATGCCACCGACAACCATCGCACCCCAGATGCCTACACGATGCCGCAAGAGAGGTGGTACTTCATATCTCCTCAACTTTTTGATCTCAACCAGAAAATAGATCTTAACTTGGTTACTCTACACGGCATGACTCTAGGAAGAGACGCCGGACTAACAGGAGGCCGAGCCGCTCGCCCAACAGTGTGACCGCTGCCCAGGCGCACCGCCGTGCCTACCTTCCCAGTCCGTTCAGGGCTCAGGCGTGCAGCACCCACCAAGCCAAGCCGATTTATCCTGCGATACTTCCTCAACACTCAGCAGCCACTCCTCATCACCCATTTTCTAATTGATTAATTACTCATTACGCAGGACTGTCATTAGGGTTTGTTGTGTGCTCAGTGCTACCTACACTTACTGGTTCAGATGTATTTCGGTAATCTTTAGTACCTCTAAAGTCCACAGGGTTTTCAAAATTCCGGCCCTCGGAACAGACACTAGTCATTTTGGATTGTTGGTCGTAGTGACATTGACCCGGATTACTACTGCAAGCCAGGTTTGTTGACAAGTTTACTTGTATTTATTACATTTGATATAATATGCAATTATTCACGTCGATTAGTTGCAAACAATAAGTGCTAGACAAACTTCTTCATTCAGATTTTGGACGGTCTCTTACTGCAGTTACAATTCTGCATACTTGTCCTAGTAAGCTCACAAGTAAATGATTGATTCACTACATCTATGCTTGCCTTGTCATATTTGTTTTCAATATTCTTTTAGGGTGGACCACCTTGTTTGTAAATACTGGAACCATAGACATGAGTGAACAGTATTTCTCTATGTGATCTCTTCCATCATGTGTGGGCAACGAACACTGCATTGTATAGAAAGAAAGTGTCATTTCCCGCTTTTACATAGGTTTTTATCTTTTACATGGAATACAATCTGCCTACTTGCTTTGTGTCGCACTACCAACACTCCACCCTTGAAGCTAAACATTATGCCACTCATACTTGCTTAGTTTATTTGTTCAAATACGAATTTCATTTGATTCTAATGTTCCTACTTCAGTTATGAAATGTGTGCCTGCCTGTTATAGAGACATAAGGGGTTTGTATTTCTATGTGTGGTCTGGTCAACATGGTTGGGGGGTGAACTTTGCATATGCAGGGGTTTATAGGGAGACACTCTTCGCGTTGAATCCGCAATGCATTCCATAGATAATCTGACTACTTTTTATGTTTTTATGAATCTTAGATTCTGAACAGCATCATAATGATTATGAGCTTGCGCGCATGAAAAGAATAAAGCAAAACAATGCATTGGCTGTCAAACTTGGCATTAAGGGACTGAAATCAAGTCTGGATGCAATGCAATGCAAACGCTCTCCACCTACAGATTCATGCTCAGAATATGATCCTAACAGTGATTCTGAGCTAGAGGGAGACCTAAGTCAATGTAGCTCCCTAGTGGAGGCATTAGAGGAAGATGCCCTATCTTATTCACCCATCAAGGTACTTGCTCTAACTTTCCAAGGTTACATTGCTCGCACATATCTTGCAACTGATGCTTTGCATTGCTTCTGCTTTGTTGAAATGCCATTAGCTTAGTTTACACATCGTGTATTTGAATACGCCCTGCCTATCCATTTTCAGTACATATTCCATCTGCCATCATACCATATTTATCCATTCAAATGATGTTCGTGTGTATCAGACGTTCAAAAGGAAGAGGGCGATTGCTGATCGTGGAGGAGCACAAGCAAAGTATTTGGAAAAGGTAGTGGCACCTGATAAATCAAATAGCCCATTAGGTGTAGTTGCAATATCACCTGACCCACAAAACACCCCAACTTTAGCAGACTCTAGCCCTACTACACTGGTCATTTCTGATGCCCCAACTCAGCAGACCCCAACTGCAGCAAACAGTATGATTATGCTAGTTGACATAGCACCAGCTCTACGATGCAAAACCCCCATTCCAGCAAAGAGTACACCAAATCCAGTTGCCAAATCCCTTTTCGAACCAGAGCCCCACTTGTAGCAAATAGGACCCCTGTTCCATTTCTTCCCAGTTTAGAAGATGAAGCTTATGTTGTTGTCAGGAACTTTGTGCGCATCTTTCCTTCATGGAAAGATTATACCGCAGACACAGAATAATTTCCAGTCTTCCTCCGCAACTTACCCGTAAGTAATGTACTAATGTTATTCCTGGTCATTACTGCATATGTTTCTGCTGACAGAAGACACAAGACTTCATTCTTTTAAATAGGCGAGGAGCAAACTGGATTGTGAAGACGAACAAGGGTTGGTTGCTCTTTTCAAGCACTCGTTGATGAAGTAGCATTCCTACCTGAGGCAAGCACACTTCGATGGCAAGCCTCTGAACGAAATTTCTGTAAAGTCTCCGGTGCTACATTTATCCGACGGTGACTAGAATAATCTTGTTACACATTGGTCTTGGCTGCAGCGTAAGGTACTGTCTATGCTATCACATCACAATTTGAACTACATTTCTGCATTTGCCTTAATGTCTCACTTGTACGAAAACTGTTAGCAGAAGAACATTCGTTCTCAAGCAACCACAGAATCTCGCAACTATACTGCACACTGCATTGCTCTTGTGAGTACCTCTTGCCCTGTATGACCATACTTACTTTCATAGTTGTTTGATTATGTAGCATCACTGCACATGTTAGCCTTGTAATCGTCCATTTGGTGGACATTATCAGATCCGTATGGACGCTTACATAAATTTAGAATCAACCCAATGCTTTTGAAGAGGTTTAGCTCTGCAATCCTCTTGTAAGGACTGAACGTGGTCTATCACTGTACTTACATTAACAGCTACTCCCTCCGTCCCATAATATAAGAACGTTTTGTACAGTACACCAGTGTTTAAAACACTCTTTTATTATGGGAAGAGGGATTGGTTCATTGTGTAGCATTCTGCATCTTATCTCCCCCGCCCACCATTTACTAAAAAAGATCAGATCTATATTTAATCTTACCAACAAGTAGAATACAGACAATGCCAGTGCAGAAGTGTAGCCCATTGCTCTTGTCGGTACATTTCGTCCTGTAATGCTTGTACTTCCAGGGATTGGTAGTTGATTATGTAGCATTAATCTGCATCTTATCTTCATTATCTTCTATCCCTTCCAGTATTATCATATCTATAATTACTCTCTACAAAATGTAGAGTACAGGCAATGCTTATGAAGAAGATTATGTGCTGAAATTCTTGAGTTATCCTTCCCTTGACATGGAGAAGGGCATTATAAAGCCGGTGTTAACTGTTAATGTAAGTCAGTCCTTCTAAAGCCTTTATCCTCAACTGCTGTTTAATTTGCTTATACTCCCTATCGTTTACTGCTGTTTAGTTTGCTGTTTCTACCAAAATGCATGTTCGCAAGAACGGTAAGTTCTAAGTTTTACTTGTAAAACCAAAATCCTTATTCATACCATGCACATTACTTAATACTCCCTATATGTATGCTTTTTTTTGTGGATCTATAATCCAGTGTGTGGTGAAGCAGCCCACGTTTGCACCTTGTCATCTCCTGTTTTATCTTACTGATGTGGCTGATGATATGAACAACATCCCATGCACATTATCCAAAATAGGTACAATGATTTTCTTTGCCCTTCATTTATGCTTGTTATGTTGACATGGTTATCCAGTAGTGTGGTGAAGCTCCCCGCATTATGAACAATGCCAAATTATGCTATTGATATTTTGAACTTACTCTTTATTTTCTAATTTGAAATTGGATGGAATTGACAGCACAGTTATCATCTTTGTTTATACACGTGCAAAACCTGTCGTCTCTCTGCTTTGTTTCAAGGTGATATGCCTGATGGCATGCACAAGTCTGCTGAAGGCTGTGAGACAAATCCAACATATATTGCAGCAAAGAAGGCAAAACATCTTGAAGATAGCGAGACAACCCAAAGTCTTGTCTTGATGAAGTGTTCAAGTTACCTTAGACTAGCAGTCAGACAAGCTCACATAATTCGTTATCTGAATCGGTTCGACTTCTTTAGTGCCAAGTTGTAGCAGAAAGGCATTCTGCAACTCAACTTCGACTTGAAGTCCTATCTCTAAGAAAGATTGCGGAGAACACCAATGAGAACCTCATCGCTAAATAGCTACACCTGGAAGCTATGACCGACATGCTAGGTCGGTCTCACTGCCCTGCTCAGAAGCTTGCGCAGCAGTTCCCTGGCAAGGCTAACCTTTCTTGAACTGTCTTGGAAGTGGTCTCGGTTCAGTATTATTTTGTTACGCTGCAATGGTGCCCAGTTTTTGTAATCTGCTTCTTCGTTGCGCTTTATGATCACTGGTGGCGAACTTCGATGCCCAGTGGATCGAATATACCTTAAATCCTTTATCCTATAGTGTAGGTTTATTCTTAGTTACTATGCCGTAATTTCTTTATTGTATAGAGTAGGTTTGTTCTTAATTCCTACTAGTTACTGCCATCATTCGCTATCTGAAAAAAATCAGATGTCGTCGACCGGGCCAAAACATTCGACTCTAACTGGCCTGGTTTTTAGCGGGCCACAATTGGGCTCGCCAGCGCCTTTCTTGGGCCCAAATAATTGGGGCCTTCACACATTGCGCCAGGCCCAAACTTACACCGGCCTATATTTTAGTTGGGCGTTTTGTCGACCCAGCGCTTAGTTTGGCCCAGGTAGCGTTGGGCCATTAACAGGCTGAATATTATACTGGCCTGTTATGGCCGAGATGAAACCACGGGCCTTTAGTAGGCCAAAATGCATGTTGGGCCTCAATTTTCACTAGTCGTCGACGGGCCTTCAGCAGGCTGAAATGTAGACCGGGCCTTTTTGGGCCCAGTTAGCTCACGGGCCGTTACTAGGTTGAAACATATCTCGGGCCTTAGTTGGCCCACTGATATCATGGGCCTTTAAGAGGCCGAAATCTTAGTACAGGCATCAACGGGCCGAATTACGCGACAAGCATTTAACAGGCCCAAAGTCATGTTGGGCTTAACTGTTGCCACCTTTAGCATGGGCCATTAGTGGGCCCAATGTCCGGTCTGATCATATATGGCCCATGGGCAGCACGGGCCATTCCCAGGACGAAGTTTCACCGGGCTGAAATGGGCCCATGTCTACATCAGGCCTCTAACAGGCCGAAAGTCACACCGGGCTGAAATGGGCCCATGTCTACATTAGGCCTCTAACAGGCCGAAAGTCAATGGGCTGTAGTTGGGCCCAAATATTCGGCGAACAATTAACGGGCCAGATCTGGCTTTGGGCCACAAATGGGCCCAATTATTGGGTGAACAATTAACGGGCCAGATCTGGCTTCGGGCCGTAAATGGGCCCAAATTTTGGTCGAACAATTAACGGGCCAGATCTGGCATCGGGCCGTAAATGGGCCTTTATTAAGCAGGCCGTTATTGGGCTGGCCCACTAGTACCTGATTAAGTACTACAGGCCTTTGACTGGGCTGACCTTTTTAACCTATATGGGCCTCTGTTGGGCCCCGCCATGTGTCGACGTATCATAGGCATGTCTCCTCCAATGGACGGGCGACATTTAGCCCACTAACGAGCTGACAGGAATCAGAATTTTACACGTGGAAAATCCCCATTGGTCGGGGCTGTTAACGGTTATCGGATCCAAAACCCTACCCGATAGCTCAACGGCGTTCCGTTACGGTGGATGCCATGTGTCGGTCACCCTTGACGAAAGCACTTCTGTGACGCGCGATTTATCGTCATGGAAGTGGACACTTCCATGATGATAATTTTGGTAATGTCATGGAACACTTCTACGACAGCACAGGTATGACTATCTTGATTCTGTCACAAATTTGTAACGGATGTACATGCATGACAGAAAACGCGACCTACTGTGACAAACACGTATCATCACGGAAGTGTATTTTTTTTGTAGTGTGTTCTCTTTTTTATCTATGGCTAAGCTTATTTATGTTTGACCCGGCTCTAGGATAATTAGAGACACAAGACAGAAAAGACCTAGAGAGGAAGAAACTTCGGTTGAACCATCATCTAATGCAGAATTTGAAACCATGGCTTATGAAGGTTTTGAAGCTATAAGAGAGGAGGAAGTTATTTTTTCTGGAGTTCCTTTAACGATTAGTGAACCCACAGATGACCGTCAACTGGTCATTACTTGCTCGGTCAGCCAAAGCTCAACAAAACTGCCACCACTTGTCGTGGTTTTGTCACGGTAGATGTCCTTAGTGTGAGGACTTAATCATCACCCATACCTCGTTGTTACATCACTTGCAATCAATCGTACGTGGTAATTATTCTACTGCTGCTTAATATAGTAGCTTATATATTCAGTTCATAGCATGAATGGACTAGAATCTTGCTTCCGTCAAACGAAAATGTCATAGAAAACGAAAATGCTTCTGTCAAACAACCAACACCTCGGGGGATCCTTCGAGTCGATCATTTGCCGATGTCGCCACTCTTGTTTGTACACTCCAACTTTGGTGCGATCGATATTCTTCTCCCTCATCATCTCCGTCGCTCAGCCAGGCAAATGCTGCTCCACGCCATGGACGGCCGCCTTGCATGCATGCTCCAGCTCAGGACGCCGGTGCCGAGGAAGCAATTGAAGGTGGCTTCTTTTTGGCCGCACCTGTAATGTGTCGTCTCATGCCCAACACCGATGTGGGCGCCAAGCCTCATAGGCAAGGTCCGGGAGCTGCCATCATCCCTGCCTGCAACTGCGAGCACGTACGGCGCCGCGACAAAGACGCAAAAGTGTTAAGTGTGGGAAGTGTCCAAGCCGACGACCACGGTGATCCCGTGCAGCCAGGACCGATGGTCGATGGACAGATGGTGAGGACGACGAAGAAGAAGGCCTAACTAGTTATCAGCGAGGGCAGATCGACGTGGAGCTACCGGAGCTGCTATTCAGTGAGCCACGGGAACCTTAATGTGTTTGGTTTCTTACACGAGTCGCCCTTGCCGGACCTCTCCCGATTGACATCCATGCTCGCCGCCAAGATTTCAACCAAGGAACCATCCGCCGGTGTGCTTGCCAGTCTTCCTTGCCTCTGGCATGACATGTCTGGCCTCCTCAAGCTGCTGACCCGGACGACCGATGTCCGTGCCGCCCGGCACTATACCAACTAACCCGTGACACGTCCGAAGACATGCCACGGCGATGTCCTACCAGCGGGTCCTGCCACCAACGGCCCTAGCAACCGGCGGACCCCATGCGAAGACCAAGACGTTGACACTAGGACCCACGGCCATGTAGTATTATCGTTGTACTCCGGGGGGGCTAAAAGACCCCCAGGAGCCCTCCATGTAGGGGGTTCGGTTCCATTCCTTTTCCATCAGTCACTAACACACACCGGGAGAAGGAGAGAGCTAGTACTTCTTCCTCTTCCATCCAACAGAGCTCAAGGAGCACCATTGTAACTCTCTCATGACCCAACTAGTAGATCCTATAGGACTAGGGGTTTTACCTCCCACAGAGGGCCCTGGACCTAAGTACATCATGCGTCGTACACCGCTTGTCCCCGATCTTGTTTTCGGAACCAATCGGCGCCTTCTGGCCCCAACCATGTTCAATAAGCCTATCCATGGCATCTGTCGTGAGCATACCACGACATTCACAATGGATAAGGATAATTCCCTTAGCTACTTTTGGGTTCACGACTTTTACTTCGAAACCGTCTACAACTAACCATCTGCACTTCTAGGACACTAGTTGCTGCTACCACATGGTTAAAATCGATATTGTTGCAACCTATATGGTATTCCTAGGGTTCATCTAGATAAAACTGATATTACTTGATAATCAATAAATTGCATGACTGCCACAACATTTTTGTGTACAATCAACTAATCTATAATCTTTATTACCTAAAAAATAGTTCATCCCCATTATATTATTTCTCTTGACATGCAAACTATCCACCTCAACACACTTGTCAAATCAGCATTCTTTGATTGACTTACATATGAGACCTGTTGAGTAAATAGAAAAAAATTCAACTAATTTAGTCCATAGATAAATCACTAGCATGGCATTGACAGAATTAACGACATACTAATTCTTATCTAAACAAGCACGTACTATGCAAACAGCAAACACATCTACACATAATGATAGTACTGCTAATATGAAAATAAATTTGAACGAGATAAACATGTTATACCCTCTAGTAGGACAAGAAGAAGCCATTGCGGTTGTGGCAGCAACGTCGTCGTCAACTGCCATCTTTTTGGCCTCGAGCTTCTCGGCAGCGAGACGGTCGGCTTTGGTCTGAGACATGGTGATGACGAAGACGACGCGAACGTAGAGGAAGTAGTGGATCGGAGGTGAGAAGTCGCTTCCCAAAAACCTATTCACCCTCTCAACCGGAGAGGTGGGGTGAGTAGTGCGTAGCCGCGTGGAGAGACGTGGGCTCGACCCACTTCCGGGTGAGCTCGTCTTTGCTCATTCCCGCAACCCGTGTCGTGAAGAGTGATAACCCAAAAGTATAGGGGGTCAATTGTAGCCTCTTTTGATAAGGAAGAGTGTCAAACCCAAGGAGCAGCTAAAGGTAGAACAAATATTCCCTCAAGTTCTATCGACCACCGATACAACTCTACGCACGCTTGACATTTGCTTTACCTAGAACAAGTACGAAACTAGAAGTAATTTGTAGGTGTTGTTGGATAGAATTGCAAGAATATAAAGAGCACGTAAATAAAAGTAGGGCTTGTTAAGATAAATAAGCAATAAACTAAATATAGCGAGTGTGGAAAAGTGGTGGTAGGAGTTGTGAAATTGTCCCTAAGCAATTGACTACTTTACTAGACCGTAGCAAGTTTTATGTGGGAGAGGCATAAGCTAACATAATTTCTCTTCTTCGATCATATGCACTTATGATTGGAACTCTAGCAAGCATCCGCAACTACTAAAGATCATTAAGGTAAAACCCAACCATAGCATTAAAGCATCAGGTCCCCTTTATCCCATACGCCGCAACCCCCTTACTCTGGTTTATGCTTCTCTCACTCAAGCAACCCACTATAATTGAATCATGAATGTATTGCAACATCCTACAGCGGGAATCCGTCACGCTTGCGCGACACGGAGGGCACAATAGGACAACAACATAACCACAAGCAAATTAAACCAATCATAGCAATTCACCAATTACCGATAGGACAACGAAAATCTACTCAGACATCATAGGATGGCAACACATCATTGGATAATAATATGAAGCATAGAGCACCATGTTCAAGTAGACGGTACAGCGGTTGCGGGAGAGTGGACCGCTGAATATAGAGGGGGGGAGGTGATGGAGATGTTGGTGAAGATGACGGAGGTGTTGGTGTAGATCACGGTGATGATGATGGCCCCCGGCGGCGTTCCGAAGCCACCGGAAGCGAGGGGGAGAGAGCCCCCCTTCTTCTTCTTCTTCATTGACCTTCTCCCTAGATGGGAGAAGGGTTTCCCCTCTGGTCCATGGCCTCCATGGCGTGGGAGGGGCGAGAGCCCCTCCGAGATTGGATCTGTTCTCTGTCTCTCTCTGTTTCTGTGTTCCTGATTCTGCCCTTTCACAATTTTTATATTCCCGGAGATGCGGAACTTCGATTGGGTTGTCCTTTGGACATGATTTCTATCCAAATATTGGCTTTCTTGCAGCGAAAGAAGGGCACCAACCGCCTTACGGGGTGGCCACGAGGGTCAGGGGCGCGCCCCCTGCCTCGTGGGCCCCTTGAGCATCGTCTCGCGTTGATTCTCCTTACCAAAATTCATAAATATTCCAAAAAGAATCTCCATCCGTTTTTATTCCGTTTGGACTCCGTTTGATATGGGTTTTCTGCGAAACATAAAACATGCAATAGACAGGAACTGACACTAGGCACTGGATCAATATGTTAGTCCCAAAAATAGTATAAAAAGTTGCCAAAAGTATATGAAAGTTGAGTAATATTGGCATGGAACAATCAAAAACAATAGATACGGCGGAGACATATCAGCATCCCCAAGCTTAATTCCTGCTCGTCCTCGAGTAGGTAAATTATAAAAAAGATAATTTTTGTTGTGGAATGCTACCTAGCATAATCTTGATCTTGTAATGTAATCATGGCATGAATATTAAGACACAAGTGATTCAAAGCAATATTCTATCATTTGACATAAAAACAATAATAATTCGGGCATCCCAACAAGCAATCATGTCTTTCAAAATATCAATGCTAAAGAACGATATCCCTACAAAATCATGTAGTCTTGTATGCTCCCTTTTCTTAACACAAGGTACCCCTCATGCACATCCCGGTGTCAGCCAAGCAATTGGTTCATACTTTTTAACATGCTTCAGCTTTTTCAACCCTCACGCAATACATGAGCGCGAGCCATGGATATAGCACTATAGGTGGAATAGAGTATGATGGTGGAGGTTGTGTGGAGAAGACAAAAAGGGAGAAAGTCTCACATCAACGCGGCTAATCAATGGGCTATGGAGATTCCCATCAATTGATGTCAGTGCGAAGAGTAGGGATTGCCATGCAACGGATGCACTAGAGCTATAAATGTATGAAAGCTCAAACTGAAACTAAGTGGGTGTGCATCTAACTTGCTTCCTCATGAAGACCTCGGGCATTTGAGTAAGCCCATCATCGGAATATACAAGCCAAGTTTTATAATGAAAAATGCCCACTAGTATATGAAAGTTAAAGCATAGGAGACTCTCTATATGAAGAACATGGTGCTACTCTGAAGCACAAGTGTGGTAAAAGGATAGTAACATTGCCCCTTCTCTCTTTTTCTCTCATTTTTTTATTTTCTTTTTTTTGGTGGGCTTCTTTGGCCTCTTTTTTTATTTGGGCTTCTTTGGCCTCTTTTATTTTATTTGGGCTTCTTTGGCCTCTCTTTTTTTAAAGTCTGGAGTCTCATCCCGACTTGTGGGGGAATCATAGTCTCCATCATCCTTTCTTCGCTGGGGCAATACTCTAATAATGATGATCATCACACTTTTATTTACTTACAACTCAATATTACAACTCGATATCTAGAACAAATATATGACTCTATATGAATGCCTCTGGTGGTGTACCGGGGTGTGCAATGATCTAGCGTAGCAATGACATCAAAAAAGGACAAGCCATGAAAACATCATGCTAGCTATCTTACGATCATGCAAAGCAATATGACAATGAATTCTCAAGTCATGTATATGATGATGAAAGTTGCATGACAATATATCTCGGAATGGCTATGGAAATGCCATAATAGGTAGGTATGGTGGCTGTTTTGAGGAAGATATAAGGAGGCTTATGTGTGATAGAGCGCATCGTATCACGGGGTTTGGATGCACCGGTGAAGTTTACACCAACTCTCGAGGTGAGAAAGGGCAATGCATGGTACCGAAGAGGCTAGCAATGATGGAAGGATAAGAGTGTGTATAATCCATGGACTCACGTTAGTCATAAAGAACTCATATACTTATTGCCAAAGTTTATTAGCCCTCGAAGCAAAGTACTACTACGCATGCTCCTAGGGGGGAGGTTGGTAGGAGTTAACCATCGCGTGCCCCCGACCTTCACGCAAAGATAAAAAATCAAAATACAATGCACGCCAATTTGGTTACATAGTTAGGAGACCATACATGCATGCTTCGGGAATCACAAACCTTAACACCAATATCCTTACTAAACACAACCATTTACTAGAACCTCCCACATATTATCATCTCTATATCGCAAAACTATTGCAAGGAATCAAACATATCATATTCAGTGATCTACAAGTTTTATGTAGGATTTTATGACTAACCATGTGAATGACCAATTCCTGTCATCTCTCTAAATAGATATAAGTGAAGCAAGAGAGTTTAATTCTTTCTACAAAAGATATGCCCACGCTCTAACAAATATAAGTGAAGCAAAAGAGCATTCTACAAATGGAGGTTTTCTAGGTGAAGAGAAACATGCAATCCAAACTTCAAAAGATATAAGTGAAGCACATGAAGCATTCTATAAAGCCATACTCAAAAGATTTAAGTGAAGTGCAATGAGCATTCTATAAATCAACCAAGGACTATCTCATACCATCATGGTGCATAAAAGAAAAGTTAAAACTAAATGCAAAAGACGCTCCAAGATTTGCACATATCGCATGAACGAAACGAATCCGAAAACATACCGATACTTGTTAAAGAAAGAGGGGATGCCTTCTGGGGCATCCCCAAGCTTAGATGCTTGAGTCTCCTTGAATATTTACTTGGGGTGCCTTGGTCATCCCCAAGCTTGAGCTCTTGCCACTCCTCCTTTTCCTCATATCGAGACCTTCTCGATCATCGAACACTTCATCCACACAAAACTTCAACAGAAAACTCGATAAAATCCGTTAGTATAATAAAGCAAATCACTACTCTAAGTACTGTTGAAAACCAATTCATATTTTGTTTTTTCATTGTAGCTACTGTAATATAACTTTTCCATGTCTTAATCAACTAATAGGAATTGATAGTTTCATCAAAACAAGTAAACTATGCATCAAAAACAGAATCTGTCAAAAACAGAACAGTCTGTAGCAATCTGAACATTCACCATACTTCTGGTACAACAAAAATTGTACCAAAATTATGAAAACTAAAACATTTGTACATCAAGACAGTGCAAAAAGAATCAGAACCGTTTGACGTTCCAGTAAAAATTGTAAAATCGCGCACTACAGCCAAAGTTTCTGTCCTGCACCGTACAAACCAAACAGCTTTGTAAACATCCTAAATGCAAACCTTGGCACATTATTTTTATAATACAAAGGAATTGTACAAGGGGATAATTATTTTTGATGAAAAGTTTCTGTAATTAATATTCACAAAGTTTCCGTGAGCATGAACAAAGTTCAAGGAGCTCCCCCACTTCAACAATGCTTGTCTTTCTCACTTTCACTTTCCTTTTTGAAAAGTTTTGGGTTCCCCTCTTTATTTTTTTGTTTCTAAAACTATATAAAAGCACTCGACAGAAATAAATGACTCTCTAAAACTTCCGGGTTGTCTCCCTGGCAGCGCTTTCTTTAAAGCCATTAAGCTAGGCATAAAGTGCTCAAGTAATGGATCCATCCGGATCCCAAGGTATATCAAAGCCAATTTTAATTAACAATGATTTGTAATTTAGTAGAGAGCACAAAGTAACATATATCTTGCAACAACAAAGTCTAACTCTCTTCCTATGCATCGGCATGTCATAAAAGAACAATTCATGCACACCAAGTAAAGGCCAATGCATAGTATAACCAATTTCTTGCAATTTTATCATATTGGAAACATAGAGAGGTGCAGATATAGTTCCTATCTCATAATAATTGCAAGTAGGAGCAGCAAGCACATGCATATTATATCTATCAAAATCATCATATGTAGTAGTAAAACACAACCCATCAATATAATCCTTAATAAGGGCAAACTTCTCTGATATAGTGTAGTAGGGAGAATTCAAAAAGATAATAGGACTATCTTGCGTGGGTGCAATAGCAACAATTTCATGTTCAACATAAGGAACTATAGCAAGTTCATCTCCATAAGCATAATTCATATTGGCATCTTGGCACAAGCATAGCAAGCATCATCAAAAAGGGATATTTCAAGAGAATCAACGGGATCATAACAATCATCATAGAAATCATCCTTCGGTAAGCACGAAGGAGAATTAAACAATGAATGAATTGAAGAGTTACTCTCAATAGAAGGTGAGCACGGGTAGCTAATCCGCTCTTACTCCTTTTGTTCTTCGCTCTCCTCGTCATCTTTTTCATCTAATGAGCTCACAGTTTCATCAATTTCTTCTTCCATAGGCTCCTGCAAAATATTAGTCTCTTCTTGGACAGCGGAGAAGTCCTCAATATATGGTTTAACATAGGCATTAGAAGCATAATTATCATAACAATACTTAAGTATGGCAAAATTTTCAGATTTGTAAAGAGTAGCATCATACTTTTCAATCAAAGAAGCAATTTCATAACCACCCTTAAAAGCAACAAATTCTTCAATTTGTTGAACACCATAGTAATTGTAAACACCCTTAGCATATGAAGATATGATTCCATTATCACTAAACTCACATTGATAGGGAAGGTGTTTCTTAGGGTTTTCAAAACAACAAGTAAAATCATATATTTCACATAAATTCCAAGCATGGCATTGCAAACGATGAATTTGACCCAGTAAAAGTTTCCCTTTTTTGGATATGTGGTGTCACACATAACAAGCATGCTCATCTAAAGATTTGCCCACAACTAAGCTAGTTGGGGTTTCAGCACGAGCACATAGGGATCAAAGATGATCCAAGTAAAAAGCTTCAAGGCTGTGATAGATTTTGAGTGGTTCTTCAACCATTGGTGTAGTAGGTACAACTAATTTTTTTGGTATTTTGCGTTTCCTACCCATAACTAAAGATATAAAACAACTAAGAACCGCAAATAAAAATTACTTAGTGATAAAGAAAACAAGCACACATGAGAATATTCACCCCACACTATGACTCCCCGGCAACGACGCCAGAAAAAGGTCTTGACAACCCACAAGTATAGGGGGTCAATTGTAGCCTCTTTCGATAAGTAAGAGTGTCGAACCCAATGAGGAGCTAAAGGTAGAACATATATTCCCTCAAGTTCTATCGACCACCGATACAACTCTACGCACGCTTGACGTTCGCTTTACCTAGAACAAGTATGAAACTAGAAGTACTTTGTAGGTGTTGTTGGATAGAATTGCAAGAATATAAAGAGCACGTAAATAAAACGTAGGGGCTGTTTAGATAAAGAAGCAATAAAGTAAATATAGTGAGTGTGGAAAAGTTATGGTAGGAGTTGTGAAATTGTCCCTAAGCAATTGACTACTTTACTAGACCGATAGCAAGTTTTATGTGGGAGAGGCATAAGCTAACACACCTTCTCTTCTTGGATGATATGGACTTATGATTGGAACTCTAGCAAGCATCCGCAACTACTGAAGATCATTAAGGTAAAACCCAACCATAGCATTAAAGCATCAGGTCCCCTTTATCCCATACGCCGCAACCCCCTTACTCTGGTTTATGCTTCTCTCACTCAAGCAACCCACTATAATCGAATCATGAATGTATTGTAACATCCTACAGCGGGAATCCGTCATGCTTGTGCGACACGGAGGGCACAATAGGACAACAACATAACCACAAGCAAATTAAACCAATCATAGCAATTCACCAATTACCGATAGGACAACGAAAATCTACTCAGACATCATAGGATGGCAACACATCATTGGATAATAATATGAAGCATAGAGCACCATGTTCAAGTAGAGGGTAAAGTGGTTGCGGGAGAGTGGACCGCTGAATATAGAGGGGGGAAGGTGATGGAGATGTTGGTGAAGATGACGGAGGTGTTGGTGTAGATCGTGGTGATGATGATGGCCCCCGGCGGCGTTCCGGCGCCACCGGAAGCGAGGGGGGAGAGCCCCCCTTCTTCTTCTTCTTCCTTGACCTTCTCCCTAGATGGGAGAAGGGTTTCTCCTCTGGTCCATGGCCTCCATGGCGTGGGAGGGGTGAGAGACCCTCCGAGATTGGATCTGTCTCTCTGTCTCTCTCTGTTTCTACGTTCCTGATTCTGCCCTTTCACGTTTTTTATATTCCTGGAGATCCGTAACTCCGATTGGGTTGTCCTTTGGACACAATTTCTATCCGTATATTAGCTTTCTTGTGGAGAAAGAAGGGCATCAACCGCCTTACGAGGTGGCCACGAGAGTCAGGGGCGCGCCCCCTGCCTCGTGGGCCCCTTGAGCATCGTCTCATGTTGATTCGTCTTCCCAAAATTAATAAATATTCCAAAAGAATCTCAGTCCGTTTTTATTCCTTTTGGACTCCGTTTGATATGGGTTTTCTGCGAAATATAAAACATGCAACTGATAGGAACTGGCACTGGGCACTAGATCAATATGTTAGTCCCAAAAATAGTCTAAAAAGTTGCCAAAAGTATATGAAAATTGAATAATATTGGCATGGAACAATAAAAAATTATAGATACGACGGAGACATGTCAAAGAGGCGTGGCAGACGGCGGAGGAGTGCGCGAGGGCCTCTTCTATTCTTAAACTCCAATAGCATGTGGAAGAGAGACCCTTATAAGAAAGTCCAACTCCTCTCCAACTTCCAGGGTGGGACTAAACTTCCCATTACACCTAGTGCCAACTAAACTCACGTGGGCCCTTAGAGATTTTCAGAAATTCTTAGATGGGCTTTAGGCCCACCCTAATATTTCAACAGGATCAGCCACTACAAGGCCCGTGCTACGTAAGCAAGGACCCACCACACCCACCACAAGTATGGTTAGTCTATCTCATCCATAATCCTCTCTAATTCAGGAACTGCCGGCAAGCATGAAACATCAAGCTTTAATTCCCTCTTTGTTTTTCTCTTTTTTGTTGGAAGGAATAAAGAGATGAAATAACTTCTCTTGCATGGGATGGATTGCTGTCATCTCCCTTTGTTTTATTTCATACAAGACTATGATTGAAATGGATAAACAAGTGAGACATACTATGTGCAATTACAATCCGTCAATCCCACATCTCTCTCTCCCTCTCTCTCTCTCTCTCTCACTCATACATGCACACACATGTAGTTTGGTATGAACTTTATTGGTATTATTTTTTGCTTTGCTTTGATCATTTTGTAGAAGGAAAGCATGTTCCTTTGATCATATTCAGGCATGTTGTCGCCCGACAGTACTATTCCACTATGAAGTCATCAGATCGATCCATACCTGAATAGATGGTAGATTAGGCATGTGTTCTTGCAGTACCATCCAATCTGAACATCATCTAGCAGCAAGCTAGATTTATACTAGATTAGGCATGTGTTCCAGACTTATCATTCAAAACCGAAGGTTTTGTAAATACAATTATGGATATGAGTTGTAGGTTAATCGCTTCACACTAGTAGAAAACAGGGCTTTGGTTGAGTCCTGGGTAAGGGCATTAATCCTGATTCACTCACAGACCGGCACCAAAGGGGGCATCAATCCCGGTTCGTGAGGCCAGGTGAAAGTGCAAGTGCCACTTATACTATGTTTTGGTCTGATGACAATGTGGTTAGTCGAACTAATGTCGGTTGCTAAATTTTATCTCAGGATATTTGTTCCAAGTGCTTCGTCATGAAGATGTGTGTGAAGGAAATATGCCCTAGAGGCAATAATAAAGTTATTATTTATTTCCTTACTTCATGATAAATGTTCATTATTCATGCTAGAATTGTATTAACCGGAAACATAATATATGTGTGAATACATAGACAGACATAGTGTCACTAGTATGCCTCTACTTGACTAGCTCGTTTATCAAAGATGGTTATGTTTCCTAGCCATGGACAGAAGAGTTGTCATTTGATTAAAGGGATCACATCATTAGGAGAATGATGTGATTGACTTGACCCATTCCGTTAGCTTAGCACTTGATCGTTTAGTATGTTGCTATTGCTTTCTTCATGACTTATACATGTTCCTATGACTATAAGATTATGCAACTCCAGTTTACCGGAGGAACACTTTGTGTGCTACCAAACGTCACAACGTAACTGGGTGATTATAAAGGTGCTCTACAGGTGTCTCCGGAGGTACATGTTGGGTTGGCATATTTCGAGATTAGGATTTGTCACTCGGATTGTCGGAGAGGTATCTCTGGGCCCTCTCGGTAATGCACATCACTTAGAGCCTTGCAAGCCTTGCAAGTAATGAGTTAGTTGCGAGATGGTGTATTACAGAACGAGTAAAGAGACTTGCCGGTAACGAGATTGAACTAGGTATTGAGATATCGATGATTGAATTTCGGGCAAGTAACATACCGATGACAAAGAGAACAACGTATGTTGTTATGCGGTCTGACCGATAAAGATCTTCGTAGAATACATGGGAGCCAATATGAGCATCCAGGTTCCGCTATTTTTTATTGACCAGAGACGTGTCTCGGTCATGTCTACATAGTTCTCGAACCCGTAGGGTCCGCACGCTTAACGTTTTGATGACGGTTATATTATGAGTTTATGTTTTTTGATGTATCGAAGGAGTTTAGAGTCCCGGATGAGATCGGGGACATGACGAGGAGTCTCAAAATGGTCGAGACGTAAAGATCGATATATTGGACAACTATATTCGGACTTCGGAAAGGTTCCGAGTGATTCGGGTATTTCTCGGAGTACCGGAGAGTTACGGGAATTCGCCGGGAAGTATATGGGCCTTATTGGGCCATACGGGAATAGAGGAGAGAGACCAAAAGGAAGGAGGCCTGTGCCCCCCCTCTGGTCCGAATTGGACAAGGGGCGCAGCCCCCTTTTCCTTCTTCCTCTCCCCCTCTTTCCCCTTCTCCTACTCCAACAAGGAAGGAGGGAGTCTCCTACTCCCGGTGGGAGTAGGACTCCCCTTGGCGCGCCCCTCCTAGGCCGGCCGCCCCCTCCCCCTTGCTCCTTTATATATGGGGGCAGGGGGGCACCTCTAGGCAGAACAACAATTGATCGTTTGATCTTTTAGCCGTGTGCGGTACCCCCCTCCATCATAGTCCACCTCTATAATACTGTAGCGGTGCTTAGGCCAAGCCCTGCGTCGGTAGAACATCATCATCGTCACCATGCCGTCGTGCTGACGAAACTCTCCCTCAACACTCGGCTGGATCGGAGTTCGAGGGACGTCATCGGGTTAAACGTGTGCTGAACTCGGAGGTGTCGTACGTTCGATACTTGATCGGTCGGATCGTGAAGGCGTACGACTACATCAACCGCGTTGTGCTAACGCTTCCACTTACGGTCTACAAGGGTATGTAGACAACACTCTCCCCTCTCGTTGCTATGCATCACCATGATCTTGCATGTGCGTAGGATTTTTGTTGAAATTACTACGTTCCCCAACAGTGGCATCCAAGTCTAGGTTTTATGCGTTGATGTTATATGCACGAGTACAACACAAGTGAGTTGTGGGCGATACAAGTCATATTGCTTACCAGCATGTCATATTTTGGTTCGGCGGTATTGTTGGATGAACCGGCCCGGACCAACATTACGCGTACACTTACGCGAGACTGGTTCTACCGACGTGTTTTGCACACAGGTGGCTGGCAGGTGTCAGTTTCTCCAACTTTAGTTGAACCGAGTGTGGCTACGCCCGGTCCTTGAGAAGGTTAAAACAGCACTAACTTGACGAACTATCGTTGTGGTTTTGATGCGTAGGTAAGAACGTTTCTTGCTCAGCCCATAGCAGCCACATGAAACTTGCAACAACAAAGTAGAGGACGTCTAACTTGTTTTTGCAGGGCATGTTGTGATGTGATATGGTCAAGACGTGATGAGATATAAGTTGTTGTATGAGATGATCATGTTTTGTTGAAGTTATCGGCAACTGGCGGAAGCCTTATGGTTGTCTCTTTATTGCATAAGATGCAAGCGCCAAATAATTGCTTTACTTTATCGCTATGCGATAGCAATAGTTGCAAGAGCAATAGTTGGCGAGACGACCATGTGATGACACATTGATATAGATCAAGATGATGGAGATCATGGTGTCATGACGGTGATGATGGAGATCATGACGATGCTTTGGAGATGGATATCAAAGGCACAAGATGATGATGGCCATATCATGTCACATATTTTTGATTGCATATGATGTTTATCTTTTATACATCTTATTTTGTTTTGATTGATGGTAGCATTATAAGATGATCTCTCACTAAATTTCAAGATAAAAGTGTTCTCCCTGAGTATGCACCATTGCCAAAGTTCGTCGTGCCCAGACACCACGTGATGATCGGGTGTGATAAGCTCTACGTCCATCTACAACGGGTGCGAGCCAGTTTTGCACACGCGGAATACTCAGGTTAAACTTGACGAGCCTAGCATATGTAGATATGGCCTGAGAACACTGGAGACCGAAAGGTCGAGCGTGAATCATATAGTAGATATGATCAACATAGTGATGTTCACCATTGAAAACTACTCCACCTCAGGTGATGATCGGTTATGGTTTAGTTGATTTGGATCACGTGATCACTTAGATGACTTGATGGATGTCTATCTAAGTGGGAGTTATTAAGTAATATGATTAATTAAACTTAAATTTATCATGAACTTAGTCCTGGTAGTATTTTGCAAATTATGTTGTCGATCAATAGCTCGCGTTGTTGTTTTCATATGTTAATTTTGATAGGTTCCTAGAGAAAACTGTGTTGAAAGATGTTAGTAGCAATGATGCGGATTGGATCCGTGATCTGAGGATTGTCCACATTGCTGCAAAGAAGAATTATGTCCTTGATGCACCGCTAGGTGATAGACCTATTGCAGGAGCAGATGCAGACGTTATAAATGTTTGGCTAGCTCAATATGATGACTACTTGATAGTTTATTGCACCATGCTTAACGGCTTAGAATCGGGACTTCAAAGACGTTTTTAAACGTCATGGACCATATGAGATGTTCCAGGAGTTGAAGTTAATAATTCAAGCAAATACCCGAGTTGAGAGAGATGAAGTCTCCAACAAGTTCTATATCTAAAAGATGGAGGAGAATTGCTCAACTAGTGAGCATGTGCTCAGATTGTCTGGGTACTACAATCGCTTGAATCAAGTGGGAGTTAATCTTCCAGATAAGATAGTGATTGACAGAATTCTCTAGTCACCATCACCAAGTTACTGGAACTTCGTGATGAACTATAGTATGCAAGGGATGACGAAAATGATTCTCGAGCCCTTTGTGATATTGAAATCGACGAAGGTAGAAATCAAGAAAGAGCATCAAGTGTTGATGATTGACAAGACCACTAGTTTCAAGAAAAGGGCAAAGGGAAAGAAAGAGAACTTCAAGTAGAATGACAAGCAAGTTGTCACTCCCGCGAAGAAGCCCAAAGCTGGACCAAAGCCTGAAACTGAGTGGTTACACTGCAAAGGAAATGGTCATTGGAAGCAGAAATGCCCTGAATATTTGGTGAATAAGAAGGATGGCAAAGTGAGCAAGGGTATATTTGATATACAGGTTATTGATGTGTACCTTACTAGTGTTTATAGTAGCCCCTGAGTATTTGATACTTGTTCGGTTGCTAAAAATTAGTAACTTGAAACAGGAGTTACAGAATAAATAGAGACTAGTTGAGGGTGAAGTGACAATGTGTGTTGGAAGTGGTTCCAAGATTGATATGATCATCATCGCACACTCCCTATACTTTCGGGATTAGTGTTAAACCTAAATAAATGTTATTTGGCGTTTGCGTTGAGCATGAATATGATTTGATCATGTTTATTGCAAAACGGTTATTCATTTAAAGTCAGAGACTAATTGTTGTTCTGTTTACATGAATAAAACCTTCAATGGTCATACACCCAATGAAAATAGTTTGTTGGATCTCGATCGTAGTGATACACATATTCATAATATTGATGCCAAAATATGCAAAGTTAATAATGATAGTGCAACTTATTTGTGGCACTGCCGTTTGGGTCATATTGGTGTAAAGCGCATGAAGAAACTCCATAAAGATGGATTTTCGGAATCACTTGGTTATGAATCATTTGATGCTTGCGAACCGTGCCTTTTGGGCAAGATGACTAAAACTCCGTTCTCCAGAACAATGGAACGAGCTACTGACTTGTTGGAAATAATACATACTGATGTATGCAGACCAATGAGTATTAAAGCTCGTGGCGGGTATCGTTATTTTTTTGACCTTCACAGATGATTTGAGCAGATATGGGTATATCTACTTAATGAAACACAAGTCTGAAACATTTGGAAAGTTCAAAGAAATTCAGAGTGAATTGGAGAATCATCGTAACAAGAAAATAAAGTTTCTACGATCTGATCGTGGAGGAGACTATTTGAGTTACGAGTTTGGCCTTCATATAAAACAATGTGAAATAGTTTCACAGCTCACGCCACATGGAACACCACAGTGTAATGGTGTGTCCAAACGTCATAACCGCACTTTATTGGATATGGTGCAATCTATGATGTATCTTACCGATTTACCACTATCGTTTTGGGGTTATGCAATAGAGACAGTTGCATTTACTTTAAATAGGGCACCATCAAAAATCCATTTGAGACCACGCCTTATGAACTGTGGTTTGGCAAGAAACCAAAGTTGTCGTTTCTTAAAGTTTGGGGTTGCGATGCTTATGTGAAAAAGTTTCAGCATGATAAGCTCAAACCCAAAGCAGAGAAGTGCATTGATGTCTACTACGCAACCTTTTTCTTGTAGATGTTGTTGGGCCTGCAAGTGCAGAGGTTTGTAGGACAACAGCAAATTTCCCTCAAGTGGATGACCTAAGGTTTATCAATCCGTAGGAGGCGTAGGATGAAGATGGTCTCTCTCAAACAACCCTGCAACCAAATAACAAAGAGTCTCTTGTGTCCCCAACTCACCCAATACAATGGTAATTTGTATAGGTGCACTAGTTCGGCGAAGACATGGTGATACAAGTGCAATATGGATAGTAGATATAGGTTTTTGTAATCTGAAATAATAAAAACAGCAAGGTAGCGAGTGAAAAAAGTGAGCGTAAACGGTATTGCAATGATAGGAAACAAGGCCTAGGGTTCATACTTTCACTAGTGCAAGTTCTCTCAACAATAATAACATAGATAGATCATATAAAAATCCCTCAACATGCAACAAAGAGTCACTCCAATGCCACTAATAGCGGAGAACAAACGAAGAGACTATGGTAGGGTACGAAACCACCTCAAAGTTATTCTTTCGGATCAATCTATTCAAGAGTTCATACTAGAATAACACCTTAAGACACAAATCAACCAAAACCCTAATGTCACCTAGATACTCCATTGTCACCTCAAGTATCCGTGGGCATGATTATACGATATGCATCACACAATCTCAGATTCATCTATTCAACCAATACAAAGTACTTCAAAGAGTTCCCCAAAGTTTCTACCGGAGAGTCAAGAACGTGTGCCAACCCCTATGCATAGGTTCATGGGCGGAACCCGCAAGTTGGTCACCAAAACATACATCAAGAGGCACATGATATCCCATTGTCACCACAGATAAGCACGGCAAGACATACATCAAGTGTTCTCATAAAAGACTCAATCCGATAAGATAACTTCAAAGGGGAAAACTCAATTCATCACAAGAGAGTAGAGGGGGAGAAACATCATAAGATCCAACTACAATAGCAAAGCTCGAGATACATCAAGATCGTGCCATAGAGGGAACACGAGAGAGAACACAAGAGAGAGAGAGATCAAACACATAGCTACTGGTACATACCCTCAGTCCCGAGGGTGAACTACTCCCTCCTCGTCATGGAGAGCGCCGGGATGATGAAGATGGCCACCGGTGATGGATCCCCCCTCCGGCAGGGTGCCGGGAAGGGCTCCCGAGAGGTTTTTGGTGGCTACAGAGGCTTGCGGTGGCGGAACTCCCAATCTATCTTCTCCGTGGATGTTTTTAGGGTACGTGGGACTATATAGGCGAAAGAAGTCAGTCGGGGGGTGCTCGAGGGGTCCACGAGACAGGGGGGCGCGCCCTACAGGGGGGTCTCCCTCCTATCTCGTGGGCTCCTGGAGGATCTTCTGACTTCCTCTCCAAGCCTCCAGGATGATAATCTTCCAAAAAATCACGATGCCGAAGGTTTCATTCCGTTTTAACTCCGTTTGATATTCGTTTTCTTCGAAATACTGAAACAGGCAATAAAACAGCAATATGGGCTGGGCCTCCGGTTAATAGGTTAGTCCCAAAAGTAATATAAAAGTGTATAATAAAGCCCATAATCATTCAAAACAAGTAATATAATAGCATGGAACAATCAAAAATTATAGATACGTTGGAGACGTATCAAGCATCCCCAAGCTTAATTCCTGCTCGTCCTCGAGTAGGTAAATGATAAAAACAGAATTTTTGATGTGGAATGCTACCTAGCATGATTCATAATGTAATTTTCTGTCATTGTGGCATGAATGTTCAGATCCAAATAATACAAAATAAAAGTTCATATTGACATAAGAAATAGTAATACTTCAAGCATACTAAGCAAAGTAATCATGTCTTCTCAAAATAACATGGCCAAAGAAAGTTATCCCTACAAAATCATATAGTCTGGCTATGCTTCATCTTCATCACACAAAGTATTTAATCATGCACAACCCCGATGATGACCCAAACAATTGTTTCATACTTTAATAATCTCAAACTTTTTCAACTTTCGCGCAATACATGAGCATGAGCCATGGACATAGCACTATATGTGGAATAGAACGGTGGTTGTGGAGAAGACAAAAAGGAGAAGATAGTCTCACATCAACTAGGCATATCAACGGGCTATGGAGATGCCCATTAATAGATATCAATGTGAGTGAGTAGGGATTGCCATGCAATAGATGCACTAGAGCTATAAATATATGAAAGCTCAACAAAAGAAAACTAGTGGGGTGCATCCAACTTGCTTGCTCACAAAGACCTAGGGCATTTTGAGGAAGCCCATCATTGGAATATACAAGCCAAGTTCTATAATGAAATATTCCCACTAGTAAATGGAAGTGACAACATATGAGACTCTCTATCATGAAGATCATGGTGCTGCTTTGAAGCACAAGTGTGGTAAAAGGATAGTAGCATTGTCCCTTCTCTCTTTTTCTCTCATTTTTTTAATTTGGGCCTTTTCTTCCTTTTTTATGGCCTCTTTTTTTATTATTTTTTTATTTCGTCCGGAGTCTCATCCCGACTTATGGGGGAATCATAGTCTCCATCATCCTTTCCTCACTGGGACAATGCTCTAATAATGATGATAATCACACTTTTATTTTTTTACAACTCAATATTTAGAACAAAATATGACTCTATATGAATGCCTCCGGTGGTGTACCGGGATATACAATGAATCGAGAGTGACATGTATGAAAGAATTATGAACGGTGGCTTTGCCACAAATATAATGTCAACTACATGTTCATGCAAAAAGCAATATGACAAAAGTAATGTGTGTCATATGAACCGAACGGTGGAAAGTTGCATGGCAATATATCTCGGAATGGCTATGGAAATGCCATAATAGGTAGGTATGGTGGCTATTTTGAGGAAGGAGTATGGTGGGTGTATGGTACCGGCGAAAGTTGCACGATACAAGAAAGGCTAGCAATAATGGAGGGGTGAAAGGAGTGCGTATAATCCATGGACTCAACATTAATCAAAAGAACTCATATACTTGTTGTAAAAATTTAGAAGTCATCAAAAACCAAAGCACTACATGCATGCTCCTAGGGGGATAGATTGGTAGGAAAAGACCATCGCTCATCCCCGACTGCCACTCATAAGGAAGACAATCAATAAATAAAATTGTGCTCCAACTTCATCACAAAGCGGTTCACCATACGTGCATGCTACGGGAATCACAAACTTCAACACAAGCATTCTTTAAATCCATAATCACCCAACTAGCATGACTTTAATATTACTACCTCCATATCTCAAAAACAATTATCAAGCATCAAATTGATCATAGCATCCAATTCACTCTCTATGATAGTTTTTATTCAAATAACCAAGCTGTTTAAGACTCTCACAATAATATAAGTGAAGCATGAGAGACTAGCAGTTTCTACAAAATATAACCTCCGTTGTGCTCTAAAAGATATAAGTGGCGTACTAGAGCAAACAACAAACTACTCTGAAAGATATAAGTGAAGATCAAAGAGTAGCTAAATAATTATGCAACTATGCAAAGACTCTCTCTCATTAAATAATTTCAGATCTTGGTATCTTATTCAAACAGCAAGCAAAGCAAAATAAAATGACAATGCAAGGATAGCACAACTCATGTGAAGAAGCAAAAACTTAGGCTCAACCTATACTAACCGATAGTGATTGAAGAAGAAAGGTGGGATGCCTACCGGGGCATCCCCAAGCTTAGATGCTTGAGACTTCTTGAAATATTATCTTGGGGTGCCTTGTTCATCCCCAAGCTTGAGCTTTTATGTCTCCTTAATTCCTCTCATATCATGGTTTCTCTTCTTTTTATCAAAAGCTTCATTCACAACAAACTCAACAAGAACTCGTGAGATAGGTTAGTATAAACCAATGCAAAACCATATCATATTCTACTGTAACAAATCACTAACATTATTATTCAACATTTAATACTAAATGTCTCTGCATATTTAATACTCCTATCCTCAAATAGAATCATTAAACAAGCAAACATATGCAAACAATGCAACCATAACAATAATCTGTCAAAACAGTACAGTCTGTAAAGAATGCAAGAGTAACAATACTTCCCTGACTCCAAAAATTATGAACTAAAATTCCCACTGTAATAAATTTATCAGAGCTTAATATGCAAAAATATTCAGCATTATACCATTCTCTGACTTTTCTAGGGAATGTTTGCAACAGAGGTAAACTTTCTGTTTTCAAACAGCAACATGTATACTAGCAAAATAAGCATGGCAAAGGCTATCCTTGGATTTTTTATTGAAACTAAAGATGCAAAAAATTATTCTAACTAACAGCAAGCAAATACTAACAAAAGAAAATGACGCTCCAAGCAAAACACATATCATGTGGCGAATAAAAATATAGCTCTAAGTAAAGTTACCCATGAACGAAGACGAAAGAGGGGATGCCTTCCGGGGCATCCCCAAGCTTAGTTGCTTGGTTGTCCTTGAATATTACCTTGGGATGCCTTGGACATCCCCAAGATTGGGCTCTTGCCACTCCTTATTCCGTATTCCATCGAATCTTTTACCCAAAACTTGAAAACTTCAGCCACACAAAACTCAAAACAAAACTCGTAAGCTCCGTTAGTATAAGAAAATAAAACCACCACATAGGTACTGTAATGAACTCATTCTAAATTCATATTGGTGATAAACCTACTGTATTCCAACTTCTCTATGGTTCATACCCTTACATACTAGCCATAGATTGCTCAAAATAAGCAAACAACACATAGAAAACAGAATCTGTCAAAAACAGAACAGTCTGTAGTAATCTGTATGAAACGTATACTTCTGGAACCCCAAAAATTATGAAATAAACTGCTGGACCTGAGTAATTTGTCTATTAATCATCTGCAAAAATAATCAACCTAAAATCACTCTCCAGTAAAAAATGGCAGCCATTCTTGTGAGCGCAAAAGTTTCTGTTTTCTAAGATCATATAAACTTCACCCAAGTCTTCCCAAAGGTTCTACTTGGCACTTTATTGAAACAAAAGATATAAAACATGATTAATAAAGTAGTATAATCATGTGGACACACAAAAACAGTAAGGATAAATATTGGGTTATCTCCCAACAAGCGCTTTTCTTTAATGCCTTTCTAGCTAGGCATGATGAAATGATGCTCACAAAAAAGATAAGAATTGAAACATAATGGGAGCATCATGAAGAATATGACTAGCACATTTAAGTATAAACCACTTCCTATGCATAGGGATTTTGTGAGAAAACATTTTATGGGAACAATAATCAACTAGCATAGGAAGGTAAAACAAACATAAGTTCAAAAATTGAAGCACATAGAGAGGAAACTTGACATTATTGCAACTCCTACAAGCATATGTTCCTCCCTCATAATAATTTTCAGTAGCATCATGAATGAATTCAACAATATAACCAGAACCTAAAGCATTCTTTTCATGATCTACTTGCATAGAAATTTTACTACTCTCCACATAAGCAAATTTATTCTCATGAATAATAGTGGGTGCAAACTCAACAAAATAACTATCATGTGAGGCATAATCCAATTGAAAACTAAAATCATGATGACAAGTTTCATGGTTATCATTATTCTTAATAGCATACAAGTCATCACAATAATCATCATAGATAGCACCTTTGTTCTCATAATCAATTGGAACCTCTTTCGAAATAGTGGAATCATCACTAAATAAAGTTGACACTCTTCCAAATCCACTTTCATGTTCATCACAATAAGATTCAACATCCTCCAAAATAGTGGGATCACTACTTCCTAAAGTTGATACTCTTCCAAACCCACTTTCATAAATATAATCATCATAAACAGGAGGCATGCTTTCATCATAATAAATATTCTCATCAAAACTTGGGGGACAAAAAATATCATATTCATCAAACATAGCTTCCCCAAGCTTGTGGCTTTGCATATCATTAGCATCATGGATATTCAAGGAATTCATACTAACAACATTGCAATCATGCTCATCATTCACATATTTCATCCTCATCAAACATTCTAATGCATTATTCTTCTAGCACTTGAGCACAATTTTCCTTTCCATCAAACTCACGAAAGATATTAAAAATACGAAGCGTACGAGACAAACTTAACTCCATTTTTTTTGTAGTTATCTTTTATAAACTAAACTAGTGATAAAACAAGAAACAAAAGTATGCGATTGCAAGATCAAAAGATATACCTTCAAGCACTCACCTCCCCGGCAACGGTGCCAGAAAAGAGCTTAGTTGACGGGGTGTGAGTGAGTGCCCTTTACCTAGCCTCCTCGGCAACGGTGCCAGAAAAGAGCTTGATGTCTACTACGCAACCTTCTTCTTGTAGACGTTGTTGGGCCTGCAAGTGCACAGGTTTGTAGGATAGTAGCAAATTTCCCTCAAGTGGATGACCTAAGGTTTATCAGTCTGTAGGAGGCATAGGATGAAGATGGTCTCTCTCAAACAACCCTGCAACCAAATAACAAAGAGTCTCTTGTGTCCCCAACACACCCAATACAATGGTAATTTGTATAGGTGCACTAGTTCGGCGAAGAGATGGTGATACAAGTGCAATATGGATAGTAGATATAGGTTTTTGTAATCTAAAATAATAAAAACAGTAAGGTAGCGAGCGAAAAAAGTGAGCGTAAACGGTATTGCAATGATAGGAAACAAGGCCTAGGGTTCATACTTTCACTAGTGCAAGTTCTCTCAACAATAATAACATAGATAGATCATATAACAATCCCTCAACATGCAACAAAGAGTCACTCCAATGCCACTAATAGTAGAGAACAAACGAAGAGATTATGGTAGGGTACGAAACCACCTCAAAGTTATTCTTTCGGATCAATTTATTCAAGAGTTCATACTAGAATAACACCTTAAGACACAAATTAACCAAAACCCTAATGTCACCTAGATACTCCATTGTCACCTCAAGTATCCGTGGGCATGATTATATGATATGCATCACACAATCTCAGATTCATCTATTCAACCAACACAAAGTACTTCAAAGAGTGCCCCAAAGTTTCTACCGGAGAGTCAAGAACGTGTGCCAACCCCTATGCATAGGTTCATGGGCGGAACCCGCAAGTTGGTCACCAAAACATACATCAAGAGGCACATGATATCCCATTGTCACCACAGATAAGCACGGCAAGACATACATCAAGTGTTCTCATAAAAGACTCAATCCGATAAGATAACTTCAAAGGGGAAAACTCAATTCATCACAAGAGAGTAGAGGGGGAGAAACATCACAAGATCCCAACTACAATAGCAAAGCTCGGGATACATCAAGATCGTGCCATAGAGGGAACACGAGAGAGAACACGAGAGAGAGAGAGAGATCAAACACATAGCTACTGGTACATACCCTCAGCCCCGAGGGTGAACTACTCCCTCCTCGTCATGGAGAGCGCCAGGATGATGAAGATGGCCACCAGTGATGGATCCCCCCTCCGGCAGGGTGCCGGGAAGGGCTCCCGAGAGGTTTTTGGTGGCTACAGAGGCTTGCGGTGGCGGAACTCCCGATCTATCTTCTCCGTGGATGTTTTTAGGGTACGTGGGACTATATAGGCAAAAGAAGTCGGTCAGGGGGTGCTCGAGGGGTCCACGAGATAGGGGGCGTGCCCTCCCATCTCGTGGGCTCCTCGAGGATCTTCTGACTTCCTCTCCAAGCCTCCAGTATGATAATCTTCCAAAAAATCACGATGCCGAAGGTTTCATTCCGTTTGGACTCCGTTTGATATTCCTCTTCTTCGAAATACTGAAACAGGCAATAAAACAGCAATATGGGTTGGGCCTCCGGTTAATAGGTTAGTCCAAAAGTAATATAAAAGTGTATAATAAAGCCCGTAATCATTCAAAACAAGTAATATAATAGCATGGAACAATCAAAAATTATAGATACGTTGGAGACGTATCATGCGTCTTCATAGAATACCCAAAAGAGACTATTGGGTACATCTTCTATCACAGATCCGAAGGCAAGATCTTTGTTGCTTAATATGGAGCCTTTCTAGAGAAGGAGTTTCTCTCGAAAGAAGTGAGTGGGAGAAATGTAGAACTTGATAAGGTAATAGTACCTTCTCCTGAATTGGAAAATAGTTCATCACTGAAATCAATTCCAGTGATTCCTACACCAATTAGTGAGGAAGCTAATGATGATGATCATGAAACTTCAGATCAAGTTATTACAGAACCTCGTAGGTCTTCCAGAGTACGGTCCGCACCAGAGTGATACGGTAATCCTGTTCTGGAATTCATGTTACTAGACCATGATGAACTTACGAACTATGAGGAAGCGATGATGAGCCCAGATTCCGCGAAATGGCTTGAGGCCATGAAATCTGAGATGGGATCCATGTATGAGAACAAAGTATGGACTTTGGTTGACTTGCCCAATGATCGGCAAGCCATCAAGAATAAATGGATCTTCAAGAGGAAGATGACGCTGATAGTAGTGTTACTATCTACAAAGCTCGAATTGTTGCAAAAGGTTTTCGACAAGTTCAAGGTGTTGACTACGATGAGATTTCCTCACTCGTAACGATGCTTAAGTCTGTCTGAATCATGTTAGCAATTTGCCGCATTTTATGAAATCTGGCAAATGGATAAACAAAATTGCATTCCTTAATGGTTTTCTTAAAGAAGAGTTGTATATGATGCAGCCAGAAGGTTTTGTCAATCCTAAAGGTGCTAACAAAATGTGCAAGCTCCAGCGATCCATCTATGGACTGGTGCAAGCATCTCGGAGTTGGAATATACGCTTTGATAAGTTGATCAAAGCATATAGTTTTATATGGACTTGCAGTGAAGCTTGTATTTACAATAAAGTGAGTGGGAGCACTACAGCTTTTCTGATAAGTATATGTGAGTGACATATTGTTGATCAGAAATGATGTACAATTTTTCTAGAAAGTATAAAGAAGTGTTTGAAGGGAGTTCTTTAAAAGAAAGACCTCAATAAAGCTACTTACATATTGAGCATCAAGATCTATAGAGATAGATCAAGACGCTTGATAAGATTTTCAATGAGTACATACCTTGACAAGATTTTGAAGTAGTTCAAAATGGAACAGTCAAAGAAAGAGTTCTTACCTGTGTTGCAAAGGTATGAAATTGAGTAAGACTCAAATCCCGACCACAGTAGAAAATAGAAAGAGAATGAAAGTCATTCCCTATGCATCAGTCATAGGTTCTATAAAAGTATACCATGCTATGGACCAGACCTATTGTATACTCTGCCCTGGTTTGGCAAGGGAGTACAATAGTGATCTAGGAGTAGATCACTAGACATTGGTCAAAATTATCCTTAGTGGAATAAGGATATGTTTCTTGATTATGGAGGTGACAAAAGGTTCGTCGTAAAGGGTTACGTCGATACAAGTTTTGACACTGATCCAGATGACTCTAAGTCTTAATCTGGATACATATTGAAAGTGGGAGCAATTAGCTGGAGTAGCTCCGTGCAGAGCATTGTAGACATAGAATATTTGCAAAATACATACGGCCCTGAATGTGACAGACCCGTTGACTAAACTTCTCTCACGAGAAAAACATAATCATACCTTAGTACTCTTTTGGTGTTAATCACATAGCGATGTGAACTAGGTTATTGACTCTAGTAAACCCTTTGGGTGTTGATCACATGACGATGTGAACTATGGGTATTAATCACATACATATGTGAATATTGGTGTTAAATCACATGGCGATGTGAACTAGATTATTGACTCTAGTGCAAGTGGGAGACTGAAGGAAATATGCCCTAGAGGCAATAATAAAGTTATTATTTATTTCCTTATTTCATGATAAATGTTTATCATTCATGCTAGAATTGTATTAACCGGAAACATAATACATGTGTGAATACATAGACAAACATAGCGTCGGTGTCAAAACCGGCGGATCTCGGGTAGGGGGTCCCGAACTGTGCGTCTAGGCGGATGGTAACAGGAGACAAGGGACACGATGTTTTTACCCAGGTTCGGGCCCTCTCGATGGAGGTAAAACCCTACTCCTGCTTGATTAATATTGATGATATGGGTAGTACAAGAGTTGATCTACCACGAGATCAGAGAGGCTAAACCCTAGAAGCTAGCCTATGGTATGATTGTTGTTCGTCCTATGGACTAAAACTCTCCGGTTTATATAGACACTATAGAGGGGTAGGCTTACACAGAGTCGGTTACAATGGGAGGAGATCTTCATATCGTATCGCCAAGCTTGCCTTCCACGCCAAGGAAAGTCCTATCTGGACACGGGACGAAGTCTTCAATCTTGTATCTTCATAGTCCGGGAGTCCGGCCAAAGGTCATAGTCCGGCCATCCGGACACCCCCTAATCCACGACTCCCTCAGTAGCCCCTCAACCAGGCTTCAATGATGACGAGTCCGGCGTGCAAATTGTCTTCGGCATTGCAAGGCGGGTTCCTCCTCCGAATACTTCATAGAAGATGTTGAACACAAGGATAGTGTCCGGCTCTGCAAAATAAGTTCCACATACCACCGTAGAGAGAATAATATTTACACAAATCTAATCTGCTGACGTATTCCATAGTGTGACATCACGCCACGGCCAAGCCTTTATTCGAATCGTTTTACTGTCCCACCTCAGCGTGTTTAGCAAGGCGGTTTCCTTGGCACGTCCTGTCAAGCAGAGACTGTGTCCCCTTATTTCGGGATTCTCATCAATACCGGTGTCGGTGTCAAAACCGGCGGATCTCGTGTAGGGGGTCCCAAGCAGTGCGTCTTAGGATCAATGGTAACAGGAGACAAGGGACACGATGTTTTACCCAGGTTTGGGCCCTCTTGATAGAGGTAAAACCCTACGTCCTGCTTGATTGATATTGATAATGTGGGTATTACAAGAGTAGATCTACCACGAGATCAAGGAGGCTAAACCCTAGAAGCTAGCCTATGGTATGATTGTTTTATATCTATCGACTAGCCTGGCCTCGGTTTATATAATGCACCAGAGGCCTAGGATAACAAGAGTCCTAGCCGAATACGCCGGTGGGGGAGGAGTCCTTGTCTTGATCGCCAAGTCTTGTGGAATCTTCCTTGTATGCGGCAACTATCCGGACTGGCCCATGAGTATACGTCCATGGGGATCCTCGGCCCAATCCAACTGATCGGGAGACGACGTGGTGACTACCCCCTAGTCTAGGACCCCGTCAGTAGCCCCCTGAACCGGTCTTCAAGTTGGGGACGCTCCTCGATTCTTCCGAACTGTTCTTCATCTTCGGTTGCCGGTCTTGAAAACTGGTTCAACATATCTTCTCATCTTCTCTCTTGAGGATCGCCGAAATGCATTCGACGAGTTTACACGTTGGGTATCCGAGGAGCCCCTTTAAGTTTACGGTCTTTATCAATGCCTTGTTACTTTTATGCCATGCCTCGGGTTTGAGGTTGTTCCCGGGCGGCAACGTCCTCTTGCGTCCGAGCTCCAATGCCGGACTGCATTCGAGGTATCTTTTGCAGCCGAGCACCAATGCCGGACTGCTTCCCAGCTCCAATGCCGGACTATGTATCCGAGCTCCAACGCCGGACTGTATCTGAGCTCCAATGCCGGACTGTATTTGAGGTGTCGTAAATCACCTTGGTTCAAAGAAGTTTGAAGGAGTTTAGCCGAGCTTAATGCCGGAAGTGCCCTCTATGGAGCCAGCCACTAGCGCCCGAGCTTTATGCCGGACTGCTTCCGAGGTGGTTAAGCACCTTGGTCATGGGCTGATTTTTTGGTCAATGTTTTTTATTGATGCAATTTATTCTCTGACGACATATATAGCCAGTAGCCCTCATGGTGGGTATCGGTCTAAAACCCGAGATGCACATGAAGGATGACATAACACCGCTGATCCCCGTAGCCGCTGAGACTCAGGTTGATTTGCAAAATCGGTCTGAGGATCAAGTCCTAGCTCGGCAGAATACTTCGGGACACAAAAAGCGGCGTGCTCAGTCCTCGAGACTCGGGTTGGGTGCGGCCAACCAACCTGAGGATCAAAATCTCCTCGGAAACTGTATTGCACTTAAAATTTTCTGCATAAAACAGGCAATGCAGTAGCCCCCGAGACACTGGTCGGGTGGCAATACCAGATCAGGGGATCGATGTGCCCCTTTAATATTTGTATAAATAATAAGCCCGAAGCCCAGTAGCCCCCGAGCCTTAATGCGGGCACGGGAGGCCGAATTAAGGATCGATATCCATAGTAAAATCACAAATTATGTGTAATGACTCTATGTATCCAAGTACTGTACGTCATTAATGCTCGGATCCGCATTGTACAAAACTTTATTGACCGACCATCGGCTTCCACCTCCTCAGCCAATAGCCGAGGAGTGTTTGTCCTACTTTATAAAGCCTTTATGAGGGCAAAGATTTACAACAAACAAGGCAATCTGGCCATACGGTTTTATAAACAAAGGTACACGGAGAGACATGTTATATTACTGTTTAACAGAAGAAATGTCTTCCAGAGAAAATAGTCCCGCTATCGGTTCCTTTCTTTGGGTTGTCATGCTAAGCATGATCATGAAACCTCTTCTCCAATGTAAGAGAAAAATATCGAGGATTTAGTTTGGGAGGCCAGTTAATAGCCCCCGATAGTGTTCGGCGACAATCGAGGTCAAGTCGGAAATACTTCGGCCAATGAATGGCCCGTCATTTAATATAGTCATCGGATCGCTGCCCAGTTTACACCTATTGTGACAGTCAGTTTTCGGCTTTCTCCACTGAGGTGCTTGACCATGCGAGCTGGAAGCACAATCGCAGTGGTTCTCCCTTTGCACACCTAGCCGAACAAGCGGAACGTAGGAGGCAAGCGCGGGAGCCGGGCAACACAACTATTGACCGAAGACACAATTCGAAACTGATGCATATATAGCAATATCCGAGAATGTTTTTGCCGAATCTCAAAAGGTGTCCGGTGTTGCACTGCAAGACTTGTGCTGAAAACACACAAATAGTTTAAAAGTGCCATGGGCTCGAAAAGCCAAAAAACTTATTCAAAAGATTAATGTCCGAACTAGATCAAGTGTTCGGTGCCAATCCGAAAATTGGACTTTAGAAGAAAAAAAGGTGCTTCTGCCGTGCTTTAACATGACACATCCTATCTCAAAACTTCAAGCGGGTCAGCCTACGGCTTCAACCTCCTATCCCGGAGACGGAGTACTTCTTACTAGGCCAGTTTAGCAAACTAAACTCTAGCGGCTTTGAGAGAGAAATTAGGCTCCCCGGCTAGTGACCGCACACTTGTGTCGAAAAAAGGAGTGATAAATAATAATAAAACTTTGCAACGGCTAGGAAGAGAAACACTTAGTATGAAACGGCTCAAATAAACATAAGGGCCCCCAAGTGACTTGGGTAAAAGTTGATAATGTAAGGTGACATGTAGAATGCCTTCTAGCTGGATTGTAGATCGTTTGTCATAGCGGACCTTTTCGCTTCAACCTCTGGACCCAATAGTCCGGAGTGTGTCCGAATACCCTCGCGGTTATAAAAACCGGGGCATGCGTGGAGACCAGGCGTAGGGGTCATTAGTGCTTTATCCGACAAGTTCCCAACTAGTTATGTTATATTACATGGTTAGTAAGAAACATCTTCCAGGGAGAATAGTTCCGTTAGGGGTTCCTTTCCCTGGGAGGCATGCCCTAAAGTGCATGTCTGGACTGCGAAAAGGGCAGAAAAACATCTGGGGGCAGGTAAATAAATAGGTAAGAAATCATCTTTTAGTTCACCGACCGAGTATTCCCTTAAGAACGCTAGCTTTCGGCTTCACCCAGTCTGAGGTACACGTCCGGCTGACCCGGCAGTAACAATCGCAGAGGTGCTCCCTTTACCGCCTAGCCGAACAATCGGGAACGTAGGGGTAAGAACAGGAGCCAGGCAACCCAGCTTGGCCAAAACTTAAGTCATATCGATGCATATAATGGTGAATAAAAGGTACATGCGGAAGTGTGACACATGTGTTGGGCATAAAGCCCGAATTAATAAGCTTCTGTTAAAGAAGCCCCCAGGTATAATGAGCGCGGGTAGCGCGTCAAGTGTGTGCGAACAAAGTTTCGACAAGGAAGATAAGCAACTTTTTCCCGAGAAAGTATAATGCTTGGTCGAACCGAACACAAGTTAGAAATTTTAAAACTTTGAGCATGAAGGCAACTTAGCTAGTTAATGTGTTCGGTATTGACGATGCGGTCCGAGCTTGATGCGGGACAAGGTTCCATCCCCCAAGCCGGTCCCGAGGTGGCGGAGCAAAGAGCTCAGCACTGTGAAGTGGTGACATAGCATGGTCAAGGCAGGATGGCAGAGTGATGCCGAAGTCCCTGGCATGGGGTAATGAAGTGTTGACGAAGCCCCCCGTCCAGCCGAGGTGACGTCAAAGGATATAGTCCGGCTGGATCATTTTCCTGTGCACAAAAAATAGTGCAAACCAGAGATAATAGTAAAAAAATCGTTGCATAATAAATAATTTATGCAAAGTGAGTAATAAAAGAAATATGGCCTGCCGCCGAAGTCGATGCCGATGCAGGTCGTCGGCGTAATGCAATAAAGGCGTGGCAAAGCCTGGATTCACAGGTCGGTCCGAGTTCCGGATGCGGCGTTCGCCGGACTATGTACGGAAACTGACCGAACTATCATGCGACCGTCGATAATGCGGCCAGTATTTGATAGACCTGTGTACATATGATGGACTAACCAGAGTAATAATTCCTTGGGAAAAATTAACCCAAACAAGCAAAAAGAAATACTAGGATTAATAGCACCTGGTTTATTTGTTGTAGCAATCCGAAGGAAGGTGGCTCCCAAAATTGGGACTCGATCCGCGCACCCATTGCCTAGTCGGCTAGTGACGCCGAAGTGTCCGGAGTAGGTTGATGAAGAGATGGCGAAGCCCCCGGTCCAGCCGAGATGTCGAAGTAGGTCGGCGTGATGGACACCAGCTTGAAGAAGCAATAGCGCGGCCCTGCCGATGCAGGTCGTGACGTGGTCAATGCCGGCTTGATGAAGCGACCGTGCGGCGATGCCGGTATGCCTGCTCCGTGTAATCCGTGGGGCGGAGATGTTGGTGATGATTTATCCTTGCGATGCCGGACTCTCGTTCGGCTTGCCGAGACGATGATCCGAAGAAATTGAGCTCGGCTCAACAAAGCGACGACGTGTCTAACGCAGGTCGGCCGCCGTGGAGTGATGTTGTCGGGCTGGTTTGACACCGGCGCGACGGTGAAGTTCGTATTGCAAGAATACTTTTAATACTACTGGGATGTGTTTGAGAATAAAAAATAACACCCCATACCAAAACTTCCTTCAAAAAGGATGTCTGAGATCCCGTTCATAAAGAAGATGAATTCGGGTCGGATTCGTTCTCGCGCAGAAAGTAGATCCAAAAAGTGACGCACTAATCGGAAGTTTCCCGGAGTTTGGATGGTCGGATCGAGCTGAATTTTTGACAGGTGGTAGATATGGTAATTCCGCAGCAAATCAATGGTTGGACTTTCCAAAGGACATCTGAGCTAGATGCCGGACACCACGCCCTAAACTCGTCTGGATTCTCGTCCAGAATCAACAGGGCTCCGGTATATCGGAGATTGCCGGAGATTCCTCCATCGGAACTCGACCAAATTTTTGCAGGGTTGTTGTAGACTTAATTCCGCATAATTCCACTGAAGTAATCGTTTAAGCGACACTCGAGGAGGCGGTGGCAGCGGATACAAGTTTGTTGTCCAGAAAAACAGCACGATCGCCTGAGGGCAATGTTGACGTTGAGCCCCCGAGCTCCATTGATGACTTCTCCATGGTCTTGATAGAGATCGGAGTTGGTGTTGATGAAGGCCTTCATCCGAACATGACGATCGGAGGTAGGCCACGGTCCTCGGTCAAGCCAAGGTGACCAGTCGAGCTGGTTACGAAGAAGCCGACGTCGCAGTTGACCTGCAGTCGAGCCATTGATCTTTTCGTCGATCACACAGCGGAACTCTCAATGAAAGCACCAATGTCGGTGTCAAAACCGGCAGATCTCGGGTAGGGGGTCCCAAGCAGTGCATCTTAGGATCAATGGTAACAGGAGACAAGGGACACGATGTTTTACCCAGGTTTGGGCCCTCTTGATGGAGGTAAAACCCTACGTCCTGCTTGATTGATATTGATAATGTGGGTATTACAAGAGTAGATCTACCACGAGATCAAGGAGGCTAAACCCTAGAAGCTAGCCTATGGTATGATTGTTGTATATCTATCGACTAGCCTGGCCTCGGTTTATATAATGCACCAGAGGCCTAGGATAACAAGAGTCCTAGCCGAATACGCCGGTGGGGGAGGAGTCCTTGTCTTGATCGCCAAGTCTTGTGGAATCTTCCTTGTATGCGGCAACTGTCCGGACTGGCCCATGAGTATACGGCCATGGGGATCCTCCACCCAATCCAACTGATCGGGAGACGACGTGGTGAGTACCCCCTAGTCCAGGACACCGTCAATAGGCGTGGGTAACCCAACCGCGCCATTAATCGCGGTGCTTGGGAGATAAGCGAGTTTTATTAGGCTAGTGGGGGCTCATAGTTTCGGCCGTCCATATAAGGGGATAAGGGTCCACCCTTTCCATCTACGCCTTCTTTCTCCTTCGCTTATCCATTCCTGCGCACTCGAGCTCCAGCGCCCAAGTCCACACTTCCCACCTCATCCTTCTCCAATCATGTCCGAAGCGTGAGGTAGATGGATGGCCTCCACCGTCACGGAGGGGCACATCAAAAAGTTGAGGAAAGCCGGATACTTGTCTAACAACATCGCGCACCGGCTCCCAGATGAGGGGCAACTCATCCCCACCCCTAGGCCCCATGAGAGGGTGGTGTTTCTCACCCATTTCCTCCATGGACTGGGCTTTCCTCTTCACCCGTTCGTCCGGGGGCTCATGTTCTACTACGGCCTGGACTTCCACGATCTGGCCCCGAACTTCATCCTCAACATCTCGGCGTTTATCGTCGTGTGCGAGGCCTTCCTCTGCATCAACCCTCACTTCGGCCTATGGCTGAAGATCTTTAGCGTCAAGCCGAAGGTCGTGGGCGGCCGGCAAGCGGAGTGCGGAGGCGCCATGGTGGGCAAGATGCCCAACGTCACATGGCTCGAGGGCTCCTTCGTGGAAACCATCAAAGGGTGGCAATCGGGGTGGTTCTACATCACCGAGCCGCGTGACCCTGAGTGGGCAGCGGCCCCCGGATTCCAATCTGGCATCCCCACACGGCTCACATCTTGGAAAGAGACGGGCCTGTTGTGGGGTAATCCGGAAGAGGTGACCGGACTCCAAACCTGCGTCCAAGACCTGGTGAACAAGAAGGTTAAACTTGTCAACGTAGTCCAGGCCATGCTCTTCTGCCAGATCCTCCCGTGTCAACGATGGGCCTTCAACTTGTGGGGGTTCGACCCGGCCCAGCACCAGACTTTGTCCCGGCTCTTCGACACAAAGCACGAGGACGCCTGGAAGGTGGTATTCAAGAGCTCCGAGGTCTTCCCTCCCATCACCGAGGATCGCGGATTCTGTGCCAAGCGCCAAGCCACCGAAGTAAGCTTGTTTTTATCCTTTACAGGACACTTGATTTTCATAGTTGAACTCTATGCAGGATCTAAACTCCCGCTCCTTTAACAGGACTGGAAGAGGACGTCCGAACAGTTTGACTGTCCGGCCCCTTTGCCCGAAGGCCCAGCAAATGCACGCTTGACGAAGCTGCTGGTTCCGGCACCTCACATGGTGCCGGAGAAGAAGGCCAAGAAGAAGGCCACGGGGACTCGAAAGAGTTCCCGATGCTTGGTTGTGTCGGATTCATCGCCCGATGACCCCGAAGCACCCTCCACCTCCGAAGACGAGGAGGAGGAAGAAAAGCCTCTCCCCCTCTAGCGGGGGGAGGAAAGAAAAGGAAGGTTGCCCCAACTGGGGAGGCCGGAGGGTCCAAGAAGAGGAAGACCCTTCTTCCGGACTACGTCGACGACGGAGGAGAGGAATGGCCATCCAGGGCGAAGCCCCTGGCAAAATTGTAAGTATCCGGATACCAGAATAACTTATGGCGCTCCTCTATTGTACAGTACCTTCTTATGCCGAATTTAATCATGCAGTCCGCCCAAGGCTCATCTCAGCGATTCGTCGAGCGGCTCCCTGGATTCGTCGGATGTGAATAGAGCTTCACTCCCGACGGCCTCCTCCCCTCGCCCTACGGACGATGTCGAGGTGGAGTCTCAAAAGGGACTAAACCAGGAGGAGGTGGTCCTAGAGGCGCCGCAAGGCGACCTCTCGGACTCCAGGCCCAAAGGGGATGAAGCCCCAGAGGGATCTAAGTCCGGCCCTGGGCCGGACACCGCTCCGGAACCTTCAGTGGTTCCGGAGTCCGGCAGGAGGCCCCTTCACAAGAAGGGCAAGCCTACAACGCCGGCGGCCTCCGTCCAACCGGAGGCGCCGGACAATTTGCTGGAGGTGCTTAACGGCGCCTCCATCGACGAGGAGCACCGCACTATTATGAGTGCGGTGATTCAAAAGGTTCAGTCCGCCAAGAGCGGGCTGACAGAAGCCTGTACCAGCCTTCTAACAGGCTTTGAGGTATGTATTTAAAACATATAAAAATGTTACCGCATAGACAGTAGCCCCTGATGCTCAGTTTGGTGTTCGGAAAGAAAAGCTGGACTGAGGATCTAAAAAAGATATACGCAGGAGTCTAACATAAATATGTCAATATGGGAATGCAGGCTGTGCTGCTGACCTCTACCGCACTGACTGCGGAGGTCGATGCATTGAAGCAGAGACTCGAGCGGTCCGAGAACAAGCTCGGCCGTGCCAAGAAGCAGCTCGAGGACAAGGAAGGTATGTAATACCTTATGTAAGTATATATAAAATATCTGGTTGCAAATAATGACACGACCAACGTGAACGTTGCAGGGGCCACATCCGAGGTGACGGCCCTGAAGCAAGCACTGTCCAAGGCCAAAGACAATGCGGCTGAGGAGCGCACTGAGCGAGAAAAGCAAGAGGCACGGGTGGCGGAGGTGCGGCAAGAGCTTGATGCTCTTGTGAAAAAACATGAGAGGTTAGAGCTTGACTCGAAGACTCGAGAGTCTGAGCTTGCCTCGGCACTTGAAAGTGCCAAATCTGCCAAGGCCGAAGCCCAAAAAGCCCTCCAGGAAATTGAGGCGATGAAAAGGATTGCGGCGGGTAAGGCATTCTTTATGCAAAGCAAGCACGTGAAAGTAAATTACCTGTTACTTACCCGAATTCGGAGCTCTCCAGGAGCATTCGCAGATCTACCCCGCAGTGTATCCGACGCCGCCGCATTCTACCGGGCCAAGGAAGGGAGCTCGACGGAGAAGGTGTTCTGGTCCCAATATGCTGAGGCCGAATCCCTGGTGCCCCTGAGCGACCAGCTGAAGCAGCTGGTCAAGCTTCATAAGGCTGCCGAACAGGCCATGAAGGGCCTGATAGGCCGGCTGTGGCCTGGGAAGGCCATGCCTTTGAGCTACTTTGGGCTGGTGCGGCGGCTGGTGGATGCCTGTCCATGGCTTGAAGTCATCAAGCGCTTCGTATGCATCGAGGACGCCCGTAGGGCTTTTGCCCGTGCGAAAGTGCACTGGGGCAAGCTGGATGCTGAGAAGCTGGTGAAGGATGGGCCACCGGAGGGGAAGGAGCATCGCAGGCCCGAGATGTATTATGAGGGCATCCTGAAGGGTGCCCGTCTTGTAGCGAATGAATGTACCAGGGATGTAATTTTTGAGTAAACTCGCTCGTGTTTATCCTGTGCGCTGAAAACTTGTTCATATGCGCTAAGGAACGCTTTTTGAATTTAAAATATTACCTTTTGTGCGGCCATTTATTAAATCTGAGAGATGCAAGTCGTCGGCTTCTACCCCCATGCCACGACTGCTGGGGTGTTTGGGATAAACCTGAGCGCTCTTGTTCCCATTCTTGGGTCCGTCTATGGAGGCGCTCAGCACAACGAACAAGGCCATCAGACTTATAATGCTTTATCACTCTCACTTAGCCATAGAATTCTATAATTTTAAATTTCGACGAAGCCCCTAGCATTCGGAAGACCGAGTTCGGGGCGCTATCCACGCCTAGGCCGGATAAATCCAGCTCCTCGCTCTCAGCGGCATAAGTCTTTAGGGACTCGAAAAACCTCTCGAACAGCGACCGGTCTCTCGCCCTATCATGACGGTTAGTTTTAGCTTTCTCTACTGAGGTGTTAACCCAGCTCAACTGGGGCACAATCGCAGTAGTTCTCCCAGCGCTACCTTAGCCGACATTGCGGAACGTAAGGTACCAAAACATGGGAGCCGGGCAAACCCAACTATTGACCCAAGACATGATTCGGAGCCGATGCATATAATGCTATAAGTTCGGGGTGCCGCACTCATAAGAGTGGTCGGTCTTCTCACACCGTGTTCTGGGGAACTTAAGCCCCTGGTGTATTGGCCGTACCAAAGTGTACGGTTGCATGATGTCATGAATGAACATATTTACATAAAAAATGAATGCAATAATAGACAAGAACTATGTATTGTTTATTAAAGGGCTGCTATGAAAGCAGAACGATACAAATAGTGCGATAAGCAAGAGATGGGATTATTTGACATTTCCCCCTCTAGGAGCAAGCTGTGAGAATTTAAGTAAGACAGGTATTTAGCTCATTATAGAGACCACCTGGACATTTGACGTGGCTTGTTGTCTCCCCGGCTGTTGCATCGTGTGTTCGGCGAGTGTATTGCCGGACAGGCCTTCCGCATAGTGGAGTCCTGAAAGTATATATAAAACAAAGGAAGAAATGGCAAAATCGGGAGCCCCTAGTGCGGTTGAGCCGCATTCTGGGCGTGCTGTGGTTGTGCCCCTCCCCTTATGCCCATGGTATTTCCAAAGCGTAATTATGTACGCGTGGTACTGCTATCGCAATCCCGCGAGGGCTGAGGTTGGGGCCGCACTGCTATGCTTGCTCGGAACGTGCCAGACGGTTTTGTTGTAGGTTACTTCGGGCGCGCTTGACGTTGTCCAGAAGTTTAACAGCCGGATTGGAGGATTGCCTTGAGAGGATACTTTGTACTTCCGCCGCCAGGGCCGCCGTGTGCTCCTCTGTCCGGAGAGAGCGTTCGGTGTTTCCATTGACCGTAATGACTCCACGAGGGCCTGGCATCTTGAGCTTGAGATATGCGTAGTGCGGCACCGCATTAAATTTTGCGAATGCGGTTCATCTGAGCAGGGCGTGATAGCCACTGCGGAACGGGACTATGTCGAAGATTAACTCTTTGCTTCAGAAATTATCTAGGGATCCGAAGACCACTTCGAGTGTAACTGAGCCTGTACAGCTGGCTTCTAGACCTAGTATGATGCCTTTAAAGGTCGTCTTTGTGGGTTTAATCCTTGAGGGATCTATACCCATTTTTCGCATTGTATCCTGATAAAGCAGGTTCAGGCTGCTGCCACCGTCCATGAGGACTCTAGTGAGGTGAAATCCGTCAATGATTGGGTCTAGGACCAATGCGGCGAATCCGCCGTGACGAATGCTAGTGGGGTGGTCCCTTCGATCAAAATTGATCGGGCAGGAGGACCATGGGTTGAACTTTGGAGCGACTGGCTCCAACGCATAGACGTCCTTGAGAGCATGCTTCCGCTCCCTTTTGGGGATATGGGTTGCGTATATCATGTTCACCGTCCGCACTTGTGGGGGGAAGCCCTTCTGTCCTCTGTTGTTCGGCGGCCGGGGCTCCTCCTCGTCATCGCTATGCAGCCCCTTGTCTCTATTTTCGGCACTTAACTTTCCTGCCTGCTTGAACACCCAACAATCCATGTTTGTGTGATTGGATGGTTGTTCGGGGGTGCCGTGTATCTGGCACGAGCGATCGAGTATCCAGTCTAAGCTGGATGGGCCCGGAGGATTTCTTTTGAATGGCTTCTTCCGCTGACCGGGTTTAGAGCCTCTGAATCCGCCATTAACTGTCGTATCCTCAGTATTATCGCCGTTAATGCGGCGCTTGTGCTTGTTACGACGTGACCTGCCATTGTTGTCCTTGGTATCTGAGTTACCAGGGCTCTTGGTCATGTTATTGCTACGAGCTAGCCAGCTGTCTTCTCCCACGCAAAAGTGGGTCATGAGTGTCGTGAGGGCTGCCATAGATTTCGGCTTTTCCTGTCCTAGGTGTCGGGCAAGACATTTGTCTCGGATGTTGTGCCTAAAGGCTGCAAGAGCCTCTGCGTCCGGACAGTCGACTATTTGATTTTTCTTGGTTAGGAACCGCATCCAGAATTGTCTGGCCGATTCCTCTGGCTGCTGAATTATGTGGCTTAGGTCATCGGCGTCTGGTGGTCGCACATAAGTGCCCTGGAACTTGTCAAGGAATGCGGATTCCAGGTCCTCCCAGCAACTAATTGACTCTGCAGGCAGGCTGTTAAGCCAATGCCGAGCTGGTCCTTTAAGCTTGAGCAGGAGGTATTTGATGGCGTGTAGATCATCACCACGGGCCATGTGGATATGAAGGAGATAATCCTCGATCCATACCGCAGGATCTGTTGTGCCATCATATGATTCGATGTTTACGGGTTTAAAACCCTCGGGGATTTGATGATCCATTACTTCGTCTGTGAAGCATAGTGGGTGTGCGGCGCCTCTGTACTGGGCTATATCACGACGTAGCTCGGTTGAGCTTTGTCTATTGTGTTCGGCCTGGCCGTATTTGTCATATCCGGCGTGACGGTTATCGTCATGTGATGTGGGGCGCCCACGCGATCCGTAGATTGATCTTGTTTTCCTTGCCTTATCCTCCAATATGTCTTGCAGGTCTGGTGCGTTTCCCCGTGCTCTAGTATTTTTTGGAGCGGTGCCGGGGTGTGGGTTGAGTTGAGGGCCGAAAGGCCTCTCTATCGCGGCCACGAGGTGGCCAATCGACCGCATCATACACTGGTGATGTAGGTTTAGTTGCTTCCTCCTCTAGTTGGGGTAGCAGCCTGCGCTTTGGGTAGCTCTTGGAGGGGCGTTCGAGTTTGTACTCTTCGGCCGCCAGGACTTCAGTCCATCTGTCGGCTAGCAAATCTTGGTCAGCTCTAAGCTGCTGCTGTTTTTTCTTGAGGCTGCTTGCCGTGGCCATAAGCCTGCGTTTGAAACGCTCTTGTTCGACGGGATCCTCTGGCACGACAAATTCGTCGTCATCGAGGCTTGCCTCGTCTTCGGAGGGAGGCATATAATTGTCGTCCTCGACCTCCCTGTCTGCCGCTCTCTCACGAGGGTTGGCTTCTCCGTCCTCCTGCGCTGAATCCTGCTGGAGGGGGTTGTCTTCGGCACTATCCGGGGTGTTGTTATCCCCAGTGCCGGACTCGCCGTTTTTGCTTTGGCGGGATTTAGAGCGACGCCGCTGACGCCGGCGCTAAGGTTGTTTCTTGGAGGGGTCATCCTCCGTTTTTTCATCGTCATTCCCTGCTTTTGGGGTGTCCACCATGTATATGTCATATGACGAGGTGGCTTTCCAGTGCCCTATAGGTGCTGGTTCTTGGTCGTCTCCTTCATCGGTGTCCATACCATCGATGTTTTCGGAGTCGAAGTCGAGCATGTCGGTTAAATCGTCGACAGTGGCTACGAAGTGGGTGGTGGGTGGGTTTCGAATTTCTTCATCATCCGCATCCCAACCTTGCTGGCCATAGTCCGGCCAGGGCTCTCCTGACATAGAGAGGGACTTTAGTGAATTTAGGATGTCGCCAAAGGGCGAGTGCTGAAAGACGCCCGCGGTGGTGAACTCCATGATCGGAGCCCAATTGGGTTTGATCGGAAGGGGTGCGGAAGATTCGTAGTCCAGAAAGGAGTCCGGCACCTTGGAGTCACAGGCCTCACAAAGGACTAGGCTGGTATTCGGCTCGATCGCCATAGAGATTGCAGCTCCCGGGGCGGCGTCCAACCATCCGTCCCCGACTGGCGTGGTCGGCTCCGAGCTAAGGGTCGGAGCGGACACCTGAGCGGTGCTCTGGGCGCTGTCCGGCGGCAGAGCTAGATCATGCCCATCGTGACAGTGCGGCACGCTCGGCCGTGGCTCGAATCCGTCGAAGATCAAGTCCCCGCAGATGTTAGCCGTGTAGTTCAAACTTCCGAATCTGACCTGATGGCCAGGGGCATAGCTTTCGATCTGCTCCAGATGGCCAAGCGAATTGGCCCGCAGTGCGAAGCCGCCGAACACGAAGATCTGTCCGGGGAGAAAAGTCTCACCCTGGACCGCGTCGTGGTTGATGATCAAAGAAGCCATCGGGCCTAAAGGTGATGACACAAAGGAACTCTCAATGAAAGCACCAATGTCGGTGTTAAAACCGGCGGATCTCGGGTAGGGGGTCCCGAACTGTGCGTCTAGGCGGATGGTAACAGGAGACAAGGGACACGATGTTTTTACCCAGGTTCGAGCCCTCTCGATGGAGGTAAAACCCTACTCCTGCTTGATTAATATTGATGATATGGGTAGTACAAGAGTTGATCTACCACGAGATCAGAGAGGCTAAACCCTAGAAGCTAGCCTATGGTATGATTGTTGTTCGTCCTATGGACTAAAACTCTCCGGTTTATATAGACACCGGAGAGGGCTAGGGTTACACAGAGTCGGTTACAATGGGAGGAGATCTTCATATCGTATCGCCAAGCTTGCCTTCCACGCCAAGGAAAGTCCTATCCGGACACGGGACGAAGTCTTCAATCTTGTATCTTCATAGTCCGGGAGTCCGGCCAAAGGTCATAGTCCGGCCATCTGGACACCCCCTAATCCAGGACTCCCTCACATAGTGTCACTAGCATGCCTCCACTTGACTAGCTCGTTTATCAAAGATGGTTATGTTTCCTAGCCATGGACAATAGAGTTGTCATTTGATTAACGGGATCACATCATTAGGAGAATGATGTGATTGACTTGACCCATTTCGTTAGCTTAGCACTTGATCGTTTAGTATGTTGCTATTGCTTTCTTCATGACTTATACATGTTCCTATGACTATGAGATTATGCAACTCCCGTTTACCGGAGGAACACTTTGTGTGCTACCAAACTTCACAACATAACTGGGTGATTATAAAGGTGCTCTACAGGTGTCTCCGAAGGTACATGTTGGGTTGGCGTATTTCAAGATTAGGATTTGTCACTCCGATTGTCAGAGAGGTATTTCTGGGCCCTCTCGGTAATGCACATCACTTAAAGCCTTGCAAGCATTGCAACTAATGAGTTAGTTGCGAGATGATGTATTACGGAACGAGTAAAGAGACTTGCCGGTAATGAGATTTAACTAGGTATTGAGATACCGATGATTGAATCTCGGGCAAGTAACATACCGATGACAAAGGGAACAACGTATGTTGTTATGCGGTCTGACCGATAAAGATCTTCGTAGAATATGTGGGAGCCAATATGAGCATCCATGTTCCGCTATTGGTTATTGACCGGAGACGTGTCTCGGTCATGTCAACATAGTTCTCGAACCCGTAGGGTCCGCACGCTTAACGTTTCGATGATGGTTATATTATGAGTTTATGTGTTTTGATGTACCAAAGGAGTTCAGTGTCCCGGATGAGATCGGGGACATGACGAGGAGTCTCAAAATGGTCGAAACATAAAGATCGATATATTGGACAACTATATTCGGACTTCAGAAAGGTTCCGAGTGATTCGGGTATTTTTCGGAGTACCGGAGAGTTACGGGAATTCGCCGAGAAGTATATGGCCCTTATTAGGCCATACGGGAATAGAGGAGAGAGACCAAAAGGAAGGAGGCCTGCGCCCCCCCCCCCCTCCTATGGTCCGAATTGGACAAGGGGCACAGCCCCCTTTTCCTTCTTCCTCTCCCCCTCTTTCCCCTTCTCCTACTCCAACAAGGAAGGAGGGAGTCCTACTCCCGGTGGGAGTAGGACTCCCCATGGCGCGCCCCCTCCTAGGCCGGCCGCCCCCTCCCCCCTTGCTCCTTTATATACGGGGGCAGGGGGCACCTCTAGGCAGAACAACAATTGATCGTTTGATCTTTTAGCCGTGTGTGGTGCCCCCCTCCACCATAGTCCACCTCGATAATAATGTAGCGGTGCTTAGGCGAAGCCCTGCGTCGGTAGAACATCATCGTCGTCACCACGCCGTCGTGCTGACGAAACTCTCCCTCAACACTCGGCTGGATCGGAGTTCGAGGGACCTCATCGGGCTGAACGTGTGCTGAACTCGGAGGTGCCGTACGTTCGGTACTTGATCGGTCGGATCGTGAAGACGTACGACTATATCAACTGCGTTGTGCTAACGCTTCCGCTTACGGTCTACAAGGGTATGTAGACAACACTCTCCCCTCTCGTTGTTATGCATCACCATGATCTTGCGTGTGCGCAGGAATTTTTTTGAAATTACTGCGTTCCCCAACAGTGTGACCCCCCAATTCAAAAAGGTCAAAGGCGTGATCTACCGGCGAGTCGAAGGTTTTAGTTTTTGGTTTGCTTTGAGTCGTAGAAAAGACCACACTATTAAGAGGAGTTCGTGTGGATGAAAGTTGTGTTGGAATGTCTTTGCCGAACCTTATACACTAGCGTACCCATTCCTACCACCTAAAATCTTAGTCTGCGTGCATGTGGTACTCAGAAAGCTTATAACAGAAAGTTACTGGGTACCCGATGCGCACGGGGTCTTTTGACCCCCCCTGCGCACGGGTACTGCGTAACTCTCTGGGCACCACGTGCGCACGAGGTCTATTGACCCCCTTGCGCATGGGGTCTGTTGACCCCCGTGCGCACGGGGTAATGCATAAACTCTCGGAGTACCCCATGCACACTGGGTCTTTTTGACCCCCATGCGCACGGGGTGGTGTGAAAGTCAGAGTACCCCGTGCGCACGGGACTGACTTAGCACGTGCGCACGGGGTCCAACGGGCAGAAACGGCCACCCCGGGACAAACACTATAAAGCCCCCCTTCTTCTTCCTCCATCCCTAACCCTAATGTCTTGTTGAGCTCCACCATTGCTACACATCATTTTTCTCAATACTCTCCCTCCACCCAAACTTGTTGAAACTTTGAGGATTGGGAGAGCAAGACCTGATCTACATCTTGACCAAACCAAATCGTGTTACCCGCAACATTTCTTCCCCATTGACTTGTTACTCTTGGAGCTTGGGCTCCTAGGCGGTTAGAGGTTCCTCTGGAAGCTTCCTTGCTTGTGGCATGCTCCGGAGAGGTTTGTAAAGGTGTGGTGGTCGCCTTCAAGACCAACCCTGAGTGATTCGAGGCTCATCCCTTGGGGGTGACTCGAAAGAGAATACAGTGAGCCTTTGTGGTGTTCCACAAGCTTTGGCTCCGGCACCGCTCTAAATGGAGAGTAGCTCTTCCCCAAGGAAGAGTGAACTTCGGGATAAACAGCGTCCTCGCCTCACTTGTGGTTAATCCATTCCCACACCCTTTTTTCCCTTGTATGCTTGTTGGATTGCTAATTAGATTGTTGCCTATCATATCTCGCTTTAAGCTTTGCTGGTCATATAGGTTGTGTTCACCTAGTTGCATATCTAGTGAACCCTATTTATCCGCAAAACCTGAAAATTGACAAGAAAGATTAAAATTTATAGTCTCCTATTCACCCCCCTCTAGTCGACCATATTGATCCTTTCAATTGGTATCAGAGCCTCGTGCTCTAATATAAGGTTTTACAACCTTAGAGGATATGGTCGATCTAGGGAATAAGGGAGGTGGCGCACCCATTGCGGAGGATGGTCAAAACCTACCCCCCGCCGCGCCCGAGGTACTTGGTGCCGCGACCGTTGCTCCCGCCACTCCTATTAACCTGGGTGCCCCTTTAACCGCGGCCAATATTCTTTCAATGTTTGCGGACCTTAAAGCCTCTATGTTGAAAGAAGTTCGGTCCTAGGTCAAGGAGGAAATTGATGCTCGCTTAAAGCCCTCGACATCCACATCAAACTCATTTGATCCATATGTCATTCATGATGCGGATGACTCGAGAGAACCTCTTGCATCTCTAGCTCATACTCAAGTTCCCAAGTACAATGTCGTGGAACCCTTTTACTCACCTCAACCTTTGCAACATCCTTGCATTAATCCTGTTGGGCCTCCACCCCCCTTGGAAAGCTAATCCGTTTGCTAAGTGGAAGCTAGATATGGAGTCTTACATGTGTAGTGCTTTAACTCAACTATGGTGGATTGTGGTCAATGGATTCAGCACCAAGGACCTAATGAATCTCACTCCAAGAGAAGTGGTTGATGACGAACTCAATGCAAGCACACACAACATGTTGCGCATCGATGTGACCGAAGACTATAGTGACTCCATTGCTCCCCTTAAAACTGCAAAGAAAATATGGGATTGCCTCGAGGAGGCTCTCGAAGGAGATGAAGCAATTCGAAGATCTCACAAGCAGAAGGCGAGGTTAAAACCGCAAGCGGAGTGGAGCCCATGTTGCGGCAGCCCGGATGCCAGCTCCGTTCGGTGCTTGCGGCCGCTAGCTAGCCAAGATAGCACACACCCTGCTAGATGCATCCAGCTGCTTTTCTGCAAGGTTTGCTAGCTAGGTTGGCACGGCGGTGCGGTGGCTTCCTCGCGCGCGCCGCGCTAAGGCCAGCCATTTCGCTCGAGCGAACGACAGTGCAGCGGCTTGCTCGTGCGTGAGTCGCGCTCGGGCCAGCCAGCCAACCCGTGTGGAGGCCAGCGCAACGTCCGACCCATCCGGCGGAGAGGCGGCCAACTCTCTCATCCCCGGCGCCATCGAAGAACACGCATCATTACTGTTTGAAGTAATGTTCAGGAAAAATAATGATTGGAGGAGGAAGAACAGGATAGAAGGTCAGATGTGGGTCCCTCATGTCAACAGTCAAACAAAATGTGTTGGTTTAAGATGCCTCATCAGCACGGACGTGTTGGTCAACCCTGTAATAAACGGGTTTAAACGAGCCTAATCGGTACTAGGTAGTAGTTTTTTGGCTCGGATTAAGAAATTTTGGGTATGTTTTTGCTATTCCTTGTACAATAGTTTCTTCCTAGGGCTGGTTGAAAGTTGTAGTTTTTTGTTAAATACTCTACATACCGTAATTAGGAGTGGAACTTAAGCTTTGGAAGACAATAAGCACGGTTAGTTCCATAGTGCCTATCTGTACGTAATTCAAACTAAATATCAACCATGAGTGACTAATATCTTGATGGAAAACTCGAAACTATGGAAATACTAGGATTTTTTGCATGGTTGGAAATACTAGCAATGTTCACGTTGTTAGAGTACAAAACGTCAACGGCATCTCATCTTGGAGTCCACGCAAAGCTTCAACCACATATATAGTTTCCATGTATTAATACGTGATTGTGTTGTAATCAAACTTTGTACACTTGTGCTGCTATAAATATACGAGGAAGCCAGCCGAGGCAGGCATTGAGCCGCCCGGTCCTTTATACTCTTACATGGTATCGGAGCCAAGAGGTCTTAAGTTCAAGACCCGGCTGGCGCAAATTAATTGCAGCCCACTTTCGGTCCATGTTTAGGCCTGAGGGAGCCACACATAAGGGGAAGTATTCACGTATAATGTGCTGCCTAGTCTCTTCCATCAGATCGGTCTTTTGGTTGCATTGGCTAGAGCATGCACTTCTACATATCGGTCTCTTTTTGTTTTTCAACAACGCACCGATCTTGCATATCTTCTTCTCTATGTCGATGACATCATTCTTACAGCCTCAAACTCATCTACTCTTCCCAATATAACGAACGCAATGACACGCAAATTTTCTATGAAGGATCTCGGCCCCCTACATCACTTCCTTGGCATATCTGTCATATGTACATCCAATGGACTTCATCTCTCTCAACGTCAATACATTCTTGACATCACGTGCTGGCATGCGTGATTGTCATCCGGTCACCACCCCCATTGACACCAAAACCCAGCTCTCTTCCACTTCTGGGTCCTGCGTTCCTGACCCTTCTCATTATTGTAGCCTAGCTGGCGCTCTCCAGTATGTTACCCTCCCTCCTCCTGACATTGCTTACATAGTGCAGCAAGTTTGTCTCCACATGCATGATCCACACGACCCACACTTTTCTCTTATAAAATGCATTCTTCGATATCTCAAAGGCACCCTTGATCATGGTCTTTCCTTACATCACACTTCTTCTCACTCTATCACTGCCTACTCGGATGCCGACTGGACTGGCTACCCGGATACACGATGCTCTACATCTGGATTCTGCATGTATCTTGGGGACAACCTTATTTCATGGTCGGCACGACGACAGACGACTGTCTCCCTCTCTAGTGCTGAGGCAGAATACAGGGCTATTGCCGCAGCTGTCTTAGAGTCATGTTGGGTACGACAGCTTTTACAGGAGCTTCATCGGTCGATATCGAGTGCCACCATTGTCTATTGTGACAACGTCGATGTTGTTTACTTGTGTAACACCCATGATGCGGCTATATCTCCGACGTGTCGAAGCACGACTTAGAGGCATAACCGCATTGTGGTTTTGTCGCAAGAAGGGTCATGTTCACACAATCCCATGTAATGAACAAGAAAGGGATAAAGAGTTGGCTTACAATCGCCACTTCACACAATGAACATATAATAAATCATACATCATACAGAGTACACGCATATAGTCCGACTACGGACAAAGTCAAAAGAAAAGAAGATAACCCAACTGCTAGATCCCCGATCGTCCCAACTGGGCTCCACTACTGATCATCAAGAAACAAAACATAGTAACGACCAAGGTCTTCGTTGAGCTCCCATCTGAGCTCGGTTGCATCACCTGCACTGGTATCATCAGCACCTGCAACTATTGTGATAGTATCTGGTGAGTCACGAGGACTCGGCAATCTCAAAACCCGCGAGATCAAGACTATTTAAGCTTATGGGTAGGAAGTGGTAAAGTGGTGAGGTTGCAGCAGCGACTAAGCATATATGGTGGCTAACATATGCAATTAAGAGCGAAAAGAGAGCAAATGGAACGGTTGTGAACTAGCAATGATCAAGAAGTGATCCTGAACTCCTACTTACGTCAAACATAACCCAAAACCGTGTTCACTTCCCGGACTCCGCCGAAAAGAGACCATCACGGCTACACATGCGGTTGATGCGTTTTAAAACAGATCTGATGTCAAGTTATCTACAACCGGACATTAACAAATTCCCATCTGCCCATAACCGCGGGCACGGCTTTCGAAAGTTTATGCCCTACAGGGGTGTCCCAACTTAGCCCATCACAAGCTCTCACGATCAACGAAGGATATTCCTTCTCCCACGAAGACCCGATCAGACTTGGAATCCCGGTTTACAAGACATTTTGACAATGGTAAAACAAGACCAGCAAAGCCGCCCGATGTGCCGACAAATCCCGATAGGAGTCGCATGTATCTCGTTCTCAGGGCACACCGGATGAGCCAGACGTCGGGTTGGCATAGACCCTGATTGCCCAGGGGGCGCCGGACATCGCTCGGTTTGGACTAGCACCCGGAGGAGCACTGGCCCGGGGGGTAAATAAAGATGACCCTTGAGTCTGCAGAACCCAAGGGAAAAAGGCTTAGGTGGCAAATGTTAAAACCAAGGTTGGGCCTTGCTGGAGGAGTTTTATTCAAAGCGAACATTCAAGGGGGTCCCATAAATCACCCAACCGCGTAAGGAACGCAAAAACAAGGAACATAACACCGGTATGACGGAAACTAGGGCGGCAAGAGTGGAACAAAACACCAGGCATAAGGCCGAGTCTTCCACCCTTTACCAAGTATATAGATGCATTAATTAAATAAGAGATATTGTGATATCCCAATATAATCCTGTCCGTCATGGAGAAATCTTCAACTTCACTGCAACTAACAATGCTATAAGAGGGGCTGAGCAAAAGCGGTAACATAGCCAAGCAACGGTTTGCTAGGAAGGGTGAAAAAAGGTTAGAGGCTGACATGGCAATTTGGGAGGCATGGTAAACAAGTGATAGGTAACGCAGCATAGCGATAGAACGAAGCAACTAGCAAGCAAAGATAGAAGTGATATCGAGGGTAATGGTCATCTTGCCTGAAATCCCGCAAGGAAAAAGAACGAGTCCATGAAGAAGACAAACGAACGTAGTCGAACGAATCCTCACAACTCCGGAACGAAACCGAAGCTAACGAGAGAAGCAAACCAGAAAGAAGCAAACAATATGGTAAACACACAAGCATAAACATGTCATGATGCACAAACAAGTATGATGCATGTCCGGTTTAATGAGGCATGGCATGACAAAGTGCAACAAACAATACTACAAATTAAGCGGAGCTCAATATGCAACGAGTTGCATATTGACGAAACACCACATCAAATTATTTAGTTTACTCTCGGTTAAGATACTCAACAATTATTAAATGTTAATTAACATGGCAAGGGGTGAAGCATAAGTAAACTAACTATTTAGGGAAGTTTAAATGAGGCCGGAAACAACAAACAACAATGCCGGAAAATCCCCATATGTCATTTAGCAATTTAATGCAAACACAATTTTAAACATTTTAAATGTTGTTATCATGATGCGGATGACATATGCAAGTTTTAAGCAATTTTATGAAAACGTTAACATGAGCATGATACGAGGCATTTGTCGCCATGGCGGAAGGAAAAAGGTGCCATGGCGGTGAAACGGAAATGGTGCCACGGCAACATTCCGGTCCCGATAACTCATGGAGGTACCGGTGCAAAAGGAAGTGTGACGTGAGCGAGTCATGCAAGATGGTGGGGTGATCCCGGATTACCGGGTTCCCACGGGTCGACGGCATGGCAAACGAGGAGGAACTTGCAAGGACAAACGGGCACGGTGCAAACACGAGCATCTCATACAACACACATACATACACGGGCGGTCGTCTCATCGTTATACCTTTGAAGCGTGCGTTTTCGAAGCGGAACGAGTTCGATGCGGTGTAGATGGAAGTAGACGTTCACGGGTCGTCGTGGGAAGTAGTTGTTCACGTGGCGACGGTAGTGGAAGTAGTCGTTCTCGTGACGGTAGTGGAAGTAGTGGTACACGGCGACAGCGGTAGTTGTACACGTTTCGTAGATGAAGTAGTTGTTCATGATCCGTAGATGTTCGGGGTCACCACAAGGAACTTGAGTCCACGGGGTCTTCGCGGGTCGACGGTAGTGGTACATCTTGTAGTGGAACTTGGTGATCCGAAGGGGTACTTGGCAGGTTCTAGTCCAGCAGCGGAATGGCACAGGGGGCAGGGGTCTTCAAGGGTCATCGCTGCACTTGCCGTGCCACTTCTGAAGGTGACCCAAGGCGATTTGACGAAGGTACTAACCACGTAGATGCATCGATGGTGCTCGGAGGCAGCAGCAGGGCAGGAGGGAGACGAGGTCGGTCGGTGGTGCATGCGAAGGGAAAGGTCGGCCCCAGGCAAACCACGGACTCGACAAGGCACTCGTGACAGAGGCAAGCAGGGCGCGGGGACGGCAGGGGCGTGACGACGCTTGGCGGCAGGAGGGAGCAAGGCGCAGAGGCAAGAAGGCGCAGCGGCGGAGCGGATCCTGCCGGAAAGAGGTCGGGGACGGCGCGATGATGGGTTCGTCGGAGCGGCGCATGGGCGATTGGGCCGCCAGAGGAGGCTCGCGTGGAGGGCGACGCTCGGCAGCGGGGGCAGCAGCAGGCAACCGCGGGAGGCCAAGGCCGGCGGAGGTGCGGTGCAGGACAACGACGCAGGGCGACGGCCTGCTGGCTCGAGTGGCACGCGGCCATGGCAAGGAGGCAGGGATGAAGGCTAGGGCGCGGGGACGGGAGGAGCGGCGCGGCTCCGGGGTAACCAGCGAGCTGCAGGTGGTCGGCTCGAGGAGGTGGAGAGGTGCGGCGCACGATGGGGAACGAGGGAAGGAAGATAGGCTGCAAGGGAGATGTGGATCGAGCAGGGGAGAGGGCTAGCGAGCGACGGTTCCTGGCGGCGCTGGATGGGGCATCGAGGGAGAGAGCGAGGGGATCGACAGGAGGCTGGCTAGGGTTAAGAGGGCGCGGCTGGGCCTCCAGGGGCAAATGGGCCGGTCTGGTCTAGGCTGCTGGGCTCTCTTCTCCTCTCTCTCTTTTTCAGATCTCTTCCAAAAAAAACAGAAAAGCAAAGAAAGAAATGGAGAGAAAATAAATGAGTGGACAAGAATTTGGACATGGGGATAATTTTCCCGGACTCGCATAAATGCGCTTGTTCCAAGAAAAATAGAAAGGCCATGATTGAAAGATTTAAATTCAAACTCATTTGAATTTAGTTCAAATGGGTTTGAACTAGGACTTGATAAAAGGAAGGTCCAAAAAATGTTGAGATTTTTGGTGGAGCTTCGGAAAATGATGAAAGAAATTATGGGCAAGGTTGGAGACCAAGAATTGAGATAACAACGGCATGGGATATTTTGCAAGTGGGTTATGGTTAATTCCAAATAAATGGAATAATTTTATTATAGCTCCCTAATAATATTGAGAGGCTTTAATATGTTATAAAGAGAAATCACAAGTGAATTCCCTCGATTTAAATGGATCGAAAAATCCATACAATTTATTTAGAAGAGTTATAAAAATTAATTATATGATGGCATGATGAAACGATGCAATGCAAGAGATGACGAGATGCAATGCAACAAGCAAATGAAACACACGGCGAAACTCGGAATAGCTGGAAGTCTTCTGAGCGTCGGTCTCGGGGCGTTACAACTTGTCAGCTAACCCCATCCAACATCGTCGCACCAAACATATCGAACTGGATATTCACTTTGTTCGGGAGAAGGTCGCACTTGGCGGTGTTCGTGTCTTACATGTGCCCTCCTCCAATGAGTTCACGGACATCTTCACAAAGGGGTTACCTACTGCTCTTTTTCAAGAGTTTTGCTCCAGTCTTCAGGTCGTATCATCTCCCAATTCAGACTACGGGGGCGTGTTAGAGTACAGAACATCAACGGTAGCTCATCTTGGAGTCCACGCAAAGCTTCAACCACATAGATAGTTTCCATGTATTAATACGTGATTGTGTTGTAATCAGACTCTGTACACTTGTGCTGCTATAAATATATGAGGAAGCCAGCCGAGGCAAGCATTGAGCCGCCTGGTCCTTTATACTCTTACACACGTGCGTTGCAACGGATCATAATTAGAATAATACTTATTCACAACTTGATAGAAAACACTCTAATTTTGATATAAATATATCACTAGAAATATATTATGTTTTAATCAGAATATATTCCTTGGGCTGCTTTCGTGAGGTGAGGGAGGGATTTAGTTGGTTTTAAAATACTAATTAAGGGTTTTTCTGCAAATTGGTAGAGAAGTGAGATGTTGTTGAGAAAAGGCAACACCTTACCTCAGAGTCGTTAGATGTAGATTTAATGGTCAGAAATGACGGATGGCAGACACACCATCACCACCAACTAAGTCTTATGTAGGAGTACCAACAAGATGTGTGTGCATTGCACGGAAAATCAAGATGCATTTTTTTATATAAAAACACCTATTGTGATTGACCCATGTGGAAGTAATCCCATATGTAAAAACTAATGATATCTCGAGAAAGAGGAGAGATAAGGTGAGGAGGAGTGGGGCATGGTGGTGATTGGTGGTCGGACTGAGCGGAGGCATGGGGTGGACGACACTGGCAACGACCACCATGCCAGTTTATTCCAGAGGCTACCTTTTTTAATTGCTCAACAATGAGGTTGTGAGAGATAAGGATGAACGAGGAAAGGCCTTGTCTGCAAATGTAGAGAGAGGGTGCGGGTATCTTTTAGTTTAATTTCTATCAGTCAGATATAGATCGAACGGTCTATATTGCAAGATGGCAGGCATACCATCATCACCAACTCGGTTTTATAAGAGAAGAGATATATGTATGGAGATACAAATGTATTATCGATACTTGTTTCCATAAACTTGGATCTACATTCTATTCAACAGCTTACCTGGTGGCCTCGCACTTTTCAGCATTGAGTGTCATGGGAACTGAGTATTTGTCCCATTTTAAATATATCTCTATAATTCCCGGTCCTTGTTACATTTTTTTTAGAAAAGGAGGATGACCCCCTGCCTCCGCATCTGGGCGATGCATATGGCCACTTTATTCATTATTCTCACAAGGCCTTACAAAGCCATACAACAGCAAGACTAAAGCCACCGTCTAAGCAACAGCTGTCGCTACACCTATCCAATTGAAGAAGAGGCGGAGATAGTCCGGGCCTCATACCAAACAGACATCGCAGCCAAACCTAAACATCTAAGACCTGAGGTCCCAACCAGGACGCCTGTCGGGTATGGGGCACCTACCAGTCCGGTGCACTCCTCAACCAGGACGCCTGCCGGGTATGAGACCGCCGCAGCCACCTGCCACCAATCCATCTTCAGAGCTGTACTGTTGCATGTACCGTGTCAGGTCTCTCTGCCATCGACGCCACCATGACGCCCAACAGCGTCATCCTCCTGCGCGAGTTCATCCTCCCACAGCGAACTCCGAATCTGCACTGCGCCACGCCGTCACGATCCGTCGCCATCAGTGTGTAGGATGAAGGACCGCTCCACCAAAGAATCCGTCCTCTGGTCCCTCGATCACGTGTGTACCTCCAAGAATGACGCCCCCAAGGAAGGAACAACACCAGAGCGCCGACGTCATTCGATCATCCGATCTAGGGTTTCCCCCAGAGGTAGCAGAGAGTGGCCTTGAACTTCTCCACGGTGATGGCTTTAAGAAGGGAACAACGCAGATAGCGCCGCCACCGCCGGCCTTAGCATACGCCGAAGGCAAGTTTTCACCCAGATCAGTTTGAAGGGATTCAACTCTCGTGCACGGGCCGCCGTCACCACCAGGCAGAACCCTGGAGCACCGGCAGATCAGCGGGCCGCCAACACCACCGCATACGGATTGTCGGCCACGCCGGGCCACCGCCATCCCCCGCGCCGTCCGAGTCAGAGACGGAGCCGCCGACCGCGCACAGGGACCGCCGCCTCCTGCACACGCTGGAGCGCCACCGAGAGCCCAGCGCCCGCCACCGCTTGCCGAGGGCTGCCGCCGCGTGCCCCGAGCGGACTCCCACGCACATCAGGGGAAACTGCAGCCACCCGCAAGCCCGCGCCGGCGCGCACCGCCAACCACCGCCGCGATCAGCCCGCGCCAAATCCAGCGAGCCGTGGAAGAAGAGATCCCACCGACGCCGACGCCGACCGGGTTTTGCCCGGCGGCGCGCCCCGGCGGCGGTAAGGAGGAGGGGGGAGGGACGAGGACGCGGCAGCGCTAGGGTTCCCCCCGGTCGCCGCGCAGGGGCGACACGGGAGGAGTCGGGAGATTTGTTGATGATCGCGGCCCGTTGCAGGTAAGGTCCTTGTTACATGCTGGATATGCTACGAAATAACACTGAGAAGATCATATAACAGTTTACATCTTTGGAATACTTTCTTATTTTGTTTTAAAAAAATGTTACATCCATTTCTCCACATGTACTGCATGATGTAAATGGTGTATTCGGCAAGATTTCCGAACCAGGCAACTCTTGTGAGACATGTACTCGCTCCGTTTCAAAATAGATGACTCAAGTTTGCACTAACTTTAGTATAAAGTTGGATCATCTATTTTGAAACGGAGGGAGTAGATCCATCGCTAGCATCATGCCCCGTTGAAGTACTTACCAAGTTACCATTGTGAAACAAAGTATACTTGAAGCTGTTGAACCGTTGAAGGAGTTCCTGGCTGGCACGATGGATATCATGATTGGGTCAGGGAGGAGATGGTGATGATGATGATACTGAAGGCATGGAAGAAGGAGGCTGAAGACACATAACCCGGAGATGGATAACAAAATAGATGCGCTGATCAAAGCCTGTGTGCTGGATGTGAAAAATGTCTTTTGATAAACTGTGTTTGAGGAAGTGTGGGAAGGTCGTGCGTTTGGTGGACAAAGGAAGAGCGCAGGAAGTCCTAGTACTAATCACACATTAGCGGTAGCTATAGGAAATCTGTAAGAAAATTTCATATCCATTCCTGCCAATACATGACGTAAAACAGAGTAGCTTACTTTAGTTCGGGACCAGTGTTCACAAAAAAAAAAGTATTTGTGTCCGTCATGCAAGTGACCCGGATACCAACAAGAACGTAATTTTTTTTCAACTGTATCCTTCGTTCTTCATCTGAATTTCTTTTAGTGCCTGGCAAAGATATTTTGTATGTCCCTTTTCGCCCCATAGAATGTGCTCACGTGAAGATATTTTTCCCTGGCTTTGCTGCAAGAAGGACACAGGAATCTGCTCTTCCCTTACACCTCCATCCTCAGACGCAGAGCACCTTCATTTTCTTTCATGGCTCATCGCCGCTTTACTCTTGGACTCTGAGATTTTTCTCCGACTCAATGTTACTCAAGCTCTTCAAAGATAGTTATTAACAAAATTCTATCAATCAAGTCGTTGTAGTATAGTGGTAAGTATTCCCGCCTGTCACGCGGGTGACCCGGGTTCGATCCCCGGCAACGGCGATTCTTTTAATAGCTAGTCCCCGGTAACCCCATCCTCCTCTGCTCGTGGTACACGCACGCATGCCAATCAGCATTCCGATTTTCTTTGAGCGCTGATTTTTAGTCCTACATCGGCGAGCGGAGGAGACCCGCGCATAAATCGGGAAATGGTCCAAAAAAATTAAGATTTTTGCGCGCTGGTCCTTTCCCTTCTCGCAGATATGCCCCCGAAGGACCTACTTTCGCGTCCTTGTTTATTTTGAGATTACAAACAGGTCCTTTCTGGGTTGATTTCTTCCCTTCTTGTCTTCGTGCGCACACTGCGAATAGTGCTACACCAGATCATAATTTCTTACAAAAAGGTCCTGAATTTATTGTAATACCTGACAGGTTTGTCTTCAACATAACCTTGTTTTACCTTCGCTAACAGATCATAATTTCTTACAAAAAGGTCCTGGAATTACTGTGATCGCTGACTGTTTTTCATTCAACATAGCTTCGCTAGCGAACTGGGCGTCCACTTTTCTTTAAAGATAGAAGTATAAGTTCTCCACTTTTCTTTTGAGATAGAAGTATATACATATGCAGTGTGCGGTGTTGTTTCCTTACTTGTAGGAATTATTTATTACTCCCTCCGTCCCACAATATAAAAGCGTTTTTGACACTACACTAATGTAGAAAACGTTCTTATATTATGGGACGGAGGGAGTACTTGTTTATTTAATGACGATTTTATGTCGTTGATTTGGTGATTTTAGAGGTGACCGTGACGTGAGATCCAAAGAAAGCATAGACATGGTTGAAGAGAAAATGTTTTCACCGGTAGATAGTTGCCTCCAAATGGTGTAGACACGACCGGCTTGGCGCAACAATCTCTTACACAAATATTGTTGCTCTATTTTGTTGAGACGACACTTCACGTACGTCCTCATCGATGACACTTCTCAGAACCAAGAGTTCTCTATTTTAAGGGAGCCTAGGAGTTGAAGATATATGAAAAAAAATTGTACTTCCTCCGTCTCATTTTACAAGTCCTACGCGTATACCTAGGTTGCCAATTTGATCACCCTAACATAAACTATATAACACAAAAATTATATTTTTTAAAAATAGAACATCTGAAGTTTATATTGGTATAATTCTTGTAATATATTACTTATATTAGGTTGGTTAAATTGAAAACCTAGGGATACGCACACGCCTTGTAAACTGAGAGAGAGGTAGTAATAACATATCTGTTATTATTGGTAGCCGCCAAAAAACTTTGAGGATGAGCTACCAATATCAGACATCGCAACTCGATTCTGACGATAACTACGAAGGACATAACCAGACACTGATATATTGTCACCCATGACTTGACACTGATATATTTTATGTTTATTTGGGTCCAAGAAAGAAAATATACGTTTGTCCACGATGACTCACCATGAATCACAAGTACTATAACTGAACTAACATTTCTGACATGTGGCGTCATAACTCACAACCAAACTTCGGCGACAAACACTCAGGTTTGCTTGTAGAGCAGACACCTGAGGTCGTCCGTTCTCTCCCACGGTCATGTGGGTCTTCAGTAGCACGAGACCCTCCTTATCTTCATGCCGTATGCCGTGAGGAGATGATCACCGGTAAAAGAAATCAATTAATTAGTGACAAGAGTATATATCTGGCAAGTCATTATCAGCCCAAATCAATTTCGGTAGGCACGGAAAAGAGAAAACGATGCCCATTTCAACGTCAGGATCTGACGTGAAGAGGTGACAGCAGAGGCATGAAACGAGCCTTATTGGGAGTGGACGCGTGAAGCTTGCATGCACGCGCACCTTCACCGGTCCTCTTTAGCCCACAGCTACATATTTATACCCCGTGCTGCCCGCTCCATAGCTCATCACGCAGCTCCATCAACCGCTCTACTCCTGTGCCTCACCAAGAGTAGTAAAATGGATGCCCAGAACAAGGAGGTCGCCGCCCTGGTGGAGAAGATCACCGGCCTCCACGCCGCCATCGCCAAGCTGCCGTCGCTCAGCCCATCCCCGGCCGTCGACGCGCTCTTCACCGAGCTGGTCATCGCGTGCGTCCCCCCGAGCCCCGTGGACGTGACCAAGCTCGGCCCGGAGGCGCAGGAGATGCGCGAGGGCCTCATCCGCCTCTGCTCCGAGGCCGAGGGGAAGCTGGAGGCGCACTACTCCGACATGCTCGCCGCCTTCGACAACCCGCTCGACCACCTCGGCGTGTTCCCCTACTACAGCAACTACGTCAACCTCAGCAAGCTCGAGTACGAGCTGCTGGCGCGCTAGGTGCCCGGCGGCATCGCCTCGGCCCGCGTCGCCTTCATCGGCTCCGGCCCGCTCCCGTTCAGCTCCTTCGTCCTCGCCGCGCGCCACCTGCCCGACACCATGTTTGACAACTACGACCTGTGCGGCGCGGCCAACGAGCGCGCCAGCAAGCTGTTCCGCGCGGACACGGACGTGGGCGCCCGCATGTCGTTCCACACGGCCGACGTCGCGGACCTCGCCGGCGAGCTTGCCAAGTACGACGTCGTCTTCCTGGCGGCGCTCGTGGGCATGGCCGCCGAGGAAAAGGCCAGGGTGATCGCGCACCTTGGCACGCACATGGCATACGGGGCGGCCCTCGTCGTGCGCAGCGCGCACGGCGCACGCGGGTTCCTATACCCGATCGTGGACCCCCAGGACATCGGCCGAGGCGGGTTTGAGGTGCTGGCCGTGTGCCACCCCGACGACGACGTGGTGAACTCCGTCATTATCGCACACAAGTCGAAGGACATGCATGCCAGTGGACTTCGCAGCGAGCGTGCCGGTGGTGGGCAGTATGCGCGTGGCACGGTGCCGGTGGTCAGCCCGCCGTGCAGGTTCGGCAAGATGGTGGCCGACGTGAACCAGAAGAGAGAGGAGTTTGCCAAGGCCGAAGTGGCTTTTTGATCGATCACCGCGAGGGAACGAATGAACGTGTGCATGTGTGGTCATCACCCATACGTCACTTCGCTTGCAATCGTACGTGGTAATTATCCTTCTACAACTTATTATTAGCTTATATACTAATATGCATTTAAAATCTTGTGTGGTTTGTGCCCAATAACGTGAGTGTGATGTTTACACGTGAATGTCATGTACACCTTGCATGTGTAAGTGTTGATAATGATTGAATTTAAAAGTTCACAAATAGTATGAATGATTCCGCGTCGTACTCATATAGGAGTGTTTTTATTTGATTGTCAATCTAAGAGACAACATAAGGGAGAATGCCACCCATGAGCTAGCGCTACTAGGAAAACGCCTATAGATAGATCAGTAGTAGTAGCACGGGGTAGCCGGTGCTACCGTTACTTAGTAGTAGCGCGGCCCAAAAAAATGCACTGCATGTAGGGTTTAGCAGTAGGGCGACGATCTGGTCACCCACGCTACTGCTAAGTGGTCCTCATTACACCCCGGGGCTAGCGATAGTAGCAAGGTTGTATAACAGACCAGCACTACAACCACCAATAAAGGGCTTGCCCCCGCTTTATATTATAAAGCAAACATCTGATACATCCAGCTCGCTGGGGCCGCAGCACAGATAAATCCAAAAGAAAACACAATAAAATGAAAGAGAAATAAATGCATGTGTAAGTGTTGATAATGATAATTTAAAAGTTCACAAATAGTATGAATGATTCGGCGTCGTACTCATATAGGAGTGCCTTTATTTGATTGTCAATCTGAGAGACAACATAAGGGAGAATGCTACCCATGAGCTAGCACTACTAAGAAAAAGCCTATATGTACATCAGTAGTAGTCCAGTTGCGCAGTGCTACAGGTATCTGGCTTAGAACCGCACTACTGCTAAGCTCCTCTTATTGTCTGCCCCAGTCATCCATTTCCTTATTGTCACTCTCAGTCTTCCACCCGAGCCCCGTCTTCTTACACTAGATCAATCCCCACCATTGAAGTCGAGCTCCTCTCGTTATCACTCAAAGAATGACCATCCAAGACAGAGCCATCAATATTCGATGAGAATGAAAAGGTTCCAAAAGAGGGATGGGGGAGTGGGTTTTTGATGCCTACAACTCCTCGAATGATCAAAGACAAGTTTATGCCAGCCATGTTTTATCATCATCGCCCACAGAAGTTTCCAACATGGTTCATTTTGTGTTGAACTATTCCAAATAAGTCAAAACTATGATTTCGGCCGCAACAAGTGAGAGAGAGATCCGGGATGTACCGACTCCAAAATAAAATGCAGCCAAGCTGCGAGAAATCCATCGACAAGGGCTGATATCCCGCGCTAGCCCGAGCAAGCCCTCAACCGGAACGCACCATGGGCCCCGCCGCTTGGTCCCCAGTCCACATGGTCAAGAACGCCTCCCGCACCGGGGTCAGCCAAAGAGGGGCCTCCAAGCGGATGCACGATCCGGCGGGGAAGGGACTGGCCTTGAGGAACGGCGACCTGGCGAGCCTGTCGGTCGGTAGCTGGCCGGCGATGGCGACTCCCTCCATCATCGCTGTCGTTTGGGGAGGGACGTGGTCCTGGTCGACGCGATCATCAGCCATGGTGAGCGGGCCGAGCCGTCCGGTGGGATTCGATCTGATCCGATTAGATTAGAGCCCTCACCTTGCATACTATGCTCCGCCACCACACACGGCAGCCACACGTGGTGGCCTCATGCTTGAGCTGATCCAGCTGGTAGAGATGGGCGGAGCAGCTCCGGGCTACGGTGGGGAGGACCATCAATGGGCGCGGGAGCGGAGGTGGCTCCGGATGGCTGTGCATGTGGCAGCGGCTAGGAACCCTAGCGTCGTGGTTGATGGCGTCCATGTCGGCCACCTCCATGGATCCAAATTGAGAAGAGAAAGGGGAAGAGACAAAGCCACATAGGAGTTCCTTCAGGAAACAAAGCAAAGACATTTCTCCTCTTGTTGTTCTCTCTCATTAACGTGTTTTCACCTGGGCACAGTGAAATCTACGACACCACCAGCGCTCACGCTTACCTCTAACGTTGTGTTTGATGACTGGTTTGGCACAACAATCTCTTACACAAATTTTGCTGGTCTATTATATGGAGACAACACTTCACACACGTCGCTCATCTATGACGCATGTATTAACTTCTCAAAAACTGAGTTCTGTATTTCAAGGGAGCTTAGGAGTTGAAGATATACGACAAAATTGTAATAGCATATCTGCTATTGTTTAGTAGCCGCTGAAAAAGTTGACGATGTGCTACCAACATCAGACATTAAACTCTAACTCTGACAATAACTACGAAGGACAGAACCAGGCACAGCTGGTGCCATGAAAGATCGCCGAACAGGCCACCTGCAATCAGTCATCGTACGTCACATGGCCCCGCCGCCGTAGCTTCGACTTCATAATAACAAATAAACCGAGGCAATCCCGCAGACACACGAAAAAAAAAAAACTACCTCAACCATTGACGCGGACATCGCTCCCATTAGTATTCCTGCCTATAACCCGGGTTCAATCTCCGGGCAACGACGATTTTTCTTTGGGTGATTTTCACCCCTGACTTGACACTGAGATATATCTTTAACGTTTGTTTAAGGGCCAAGGAGAAAGAAAGACTTTTTTCGACGATCACTCACCATGAATCACAAGTAGAACTGAACTGACATTTCTGACATGTGGCGTCATAACTCACAACCCAACTTCAGCAATAGATACTCAGGCTTGCACGCGAGGTCGTCCATTCTCTCCCGCGGTCCAAGTCATGTGGTTCTCGGGAGCATCTATAGCCGGAACTTTCAAACCCGCCTTATATGCTCGGGCGGGTCGACTGGTCACTGCCCGGTTGCGAAATTTTAACCTATATGAGCGTCTCAAACGGGCCTCAAACGCTCGGGCGCGTATAGGGCGCCTGGGTGCGTCTGGGCATGCCCGCCATGTCGGCCTGACGATGGGGTCCCACACAGATTAGCCCGGAAACCTGTTGGTCTGACAGACGCCGTGTCCGTTGCCGCAGTGTGAACGCCGCGTGGAGCCGAACCGGCTCACCGCCGTGTCCATTTAAGCCGTCCGGCGCCCCGCAACCCTAGCCCACCCCCTGTTCGCGCCGCCAGTCAGAGCCGATCCACCCCCTCTCCTGCTCCAGTGCTTTTCCCACACTCTGGCGCTCCGCCATGGTCCGGAGGAAGATCACCTACTACGCAATGCTCACGCTGGAGCGCCAGTACGAGATCCAGTAGGAGATCCAGGCGAGATAAGCCGTGCGTGCCGCCCGCATCACTGTCGGGCTGCCTTCGGACTCGCTGGAGCCGGAGGAGGAGGAGGAGCAGCCAGGGGAAGAGGAGGGAGAGGAGCTGGCTCCGATGTAGGTGAAGGAGGAGCAGAGCAGCCGGAGCCGGAGCTGCCAGGGCAGGAGCTGCCGGGCTTCAACATGGAGCAGGCGGATGCAGAGTTCGCTGTCGCCCAATTGGAGGAGATGGCGGAGCACCAGACCATCCTGGAATCCATTCAGGATGAGGCTGTTGTGAAGGCCAACCGGGCGTTCCTCCGGCAAGAGCATGCGGCGTCCGACGCATTCTTCGCCGAACTCGAGGCGGAGATATAGGAGGAGGAGGCCGGAGCGGAGCAGTTGGAGGCGCCGGAGGAGCAGGAACTGCAGTTGCCGCCCATGCTGCTGGAGCCGGGCACGAAGATCGTCTACATCTCCGACGAGGAGTAGCTAGGTGATCGGCGTAGTACGTAGGTTTATCTCTTTCGCATGTCTTTGTATGGATTTAAGAATCGAGTATGAGATGTCCGGCTTCAGTTGTGCTCATTTAAGGAGTACCCAGTTGCTACCCATGGACGCACATCCGTGAGCTTTTGAGGGGGTCATATTCTACATATCCATCCGTAGATGCTCTCGGTAGCACGAGACCTCCTTATCTTCATGTCGTATGCTGTGAGGAGGTGAATCCGTCAGAAAAGAAAGAACTGAACATTGTTCTTTACCTGCAATAACACTCTGTTTTTGTTCATTTATATGCATTAAAAGAAAGAACTGAGCCAACTATGGAGTATCTTATACTCCTCCTAAGTAAAATAAATCAATTTATTAGTGTTTAACACTGACAAGTTTCTTGTATGTGTACAAGCTTAGACATGATATTTCCTGGGAAGACATAATCTGCTAAAATCAATTTCGGTGGACACAGAAAACGATGTCCATTAAACAGCAGGATCTGACATGAAGAGGTGACAGAAGAGGCATGAAACGAGCCTTATTGGGAGTGGACGCGTGAAGCTTGCATGCACGCGCAGCTTCACCGGTCCTCTTTAGCCAACATATTTATACCTGTGCCGCCTGTCGGTTCAATATCCGGCGTATTTCGTAGTAGGGGTCCTAAGCTAGGCGTTTTGGAGTGATGGTAACATGGATATGGGGTTTTACCCAGCTTCGGGCTCTCTTGATGAGATAATACCCTATATGCTGCTTTTGATTGTATTCATATGGATGTAGTACAGAGTACACGGGTCTACCACGATATTGTAGTAATGAATATGAGATTGTCTATTGACTAGCCTGGCCTCGGTTTATATAAGACACCGGAGGCCTAGGGTTTAGGAGAGTCCTTGTCTTGGGCGCCAAGTCTTGTGGAGTCTTCATAGTATGCGGCAAGAGCTGTCTGAACTGGCCCATGAGTATACGGCCATGGGGTCCTCGGCCCAATCTAACTGATCGGGAGACGATGTGGTGAGTACCCCCTAGTCCAGGACACCGTCAGTAGCCCTCCTGAACCGGTCTTCAAGTTGGGGACGCTCCTCGACTCTTCCGAACTGTTCTTCATCTTCGGTCGTCGGTCTTGAAAACTGGTTCAACAAATCTTTCCATCTTCGATCTTGAGGATCGCCAAAGTGAATCCGAAGAGCTTATACGTCGGGTATCCGCCCCTTTAAATTTACGGCCTTTATCAATGTCTTGTTATTTTTATGCCACACCTCAGGTTTTAAGTTATTCCCGGGCGGTAGTGTCCTCTTGCATCCGAGCTCCAACGCTGGACTGCATTCGAGGTATCTTTAGCAGCCGAGCACCAACGCCAGAACGCTTCTGAGCTCCAACGACGGAATGTATCCGAGCTCCAACGCCGGACTATGTCCAAGCTCCAACGCCGGACTACGTCCAAGCTCCAACGCCAGACTATGTCCAAGCTCCAACTCCGGAGTGTATCCGAGCTCCAACATCGGACTATGTCCAAGCTCCAGCACCGGACTATGTCCAAGCTCCAACGCCGGACTATGTACAAGCTCCAACGCCGGACTATATTCGAGGTTTCATAGATCACCTTGGTTCAAAAAGCTGAAGGAGTTTAGCCGAGCTTAATGCCGGAAATGCCCTCTACGGAGCCAGCCACTAGCGTCCGAGCTTTATGCCGGACTGCTTCCGGGGTGTCTATTATAGTCGAGCACCAACACCGGACTATATCCGAGGTGGTGCACCACCTCGGCCATGGGCTGACTTTTATGAATTTAATTCTGAATTGTGCAATGTAATCTCTGCCGAGATGTATAGACAGTAGCCCTCAAGGTGCGTGTTGGCCTAATATTCGGGATGCACCTGAAGGAAAAAATCAAACCGCTGATCCTAGTAGCCCCAGAGACTCAGGTCGATTCATAAAATCAGCCTGAGGATCAATTCCCAGCTCGACAGCATACTTGGGAATAGAAACGTGGTGTGCAAAGTCCTCGAGACTCAGGTTGGGTGTGGCCGACCAACCTGAGGATAATAATCTCCTCGAAAACTATATTGCGCTTTAAATTTTCTGCATTTGATTGTCAATGCAGTAGCCCCCGAGACACTGGTCGGGTGGCAACACCATATGAGGGGATCGATGTGCCCTTTTAATATTTTTAAATAATAAGCCCGAAGCCTAGTAGCCCCCAAGCCTTAATGCGGGCACGTGAGGCCAAATTAAGGATCGATATCCATAGTAAAATCACAAATTATGTGTAATAACTCTATGTATCCAAGTACTTTACGTCATTAATGCTCGGATCCGCATTGTACAAAACTTTGTTGACCGACCATCGGCTTCAACCTCCTTGGCCAGCAGCCGACGAGTGTTTGTCCTACTTTATAAAGCCTTTATGAGGGCAAAGATTTACGGGAAACAAGGCAATCCGGCCATACGGTTTTATAAGAAAAGATACACAGAGAGACATGTTATATTTATTGTTTAACATAAGAAATATCGTCCAAAGAAAATAGTCCCGCTATCGGTTCCTTTTTTTGGGTTGTCATGCTAAGCATGATCATGAAACCTCTGCTCCGATCAACGCGGGAGGAAAATACTGAGGATTTAGTTCGGGAAAAGCTTCCAAACTCTGTGGTCTAAATGAACCCAAATTTTTACTTCCGTTGCGACCGTTTATAATCTGAAAGTGGCCCATCATCGGCTTCTACCCTCTTGTAGATGCTATGCAGGGTGTTTCCGAAATAACAAAACAACCCTTAGCCGACGTCTCGGTGCCCGAAGGCGGTTGTGTTAGCAGAAACGAGGCAATCAGATATGCGGGCTTTATAACTTTCACTTAGTCATAGGAGCTTAAAGTTGGGAGGCCAGCAAGTAGCCCCCCGGTTAGTGTTCGGCGACAGCCGAGGTCAAGCCGTAAACACTTCGGCCAATGTTATGAACGACCCGTCATTTAATACAGTCATCAGACCGCTGACCAGTTTATGCTTATTGTGACAGTCAGTTTTCGGCTTTCTCCACTGCGGTGCTTAACCATGCGAGATGGAAGCACAATCGCAGTGGTTCTCCCTTTGCACACCTAGCCGAACAAAGCGGAACATAGGAGGCAAGCGCAGGAGCCGGGCAACCCAACTATTGACCGAAGACACAATTCGAAACTGATGCATATATAGCAATATCCGAGAATTTTTGCCGAATTTCTAAAGGTGTCCGGCGGTGCACTACGAGACTTATGCGGAAAACATAGAAATAGTTAAAAAGTGCCATAGGATTGGAAAACCAAAAAACGTCAGGAAAAACTCGACGTCCGAACTAGATCAATTGTTCGGTGCCAATCAGAAAATTGGTCTTAAAAAAAGAATTGTGCTTGTGTCGTGCTTTAACATGACATATCCTATCTCAAGACTTCAAGCGGGTCAGCCTACGGCTTCAACCTTCTATCCCGAAGGCGGAGTGCTTCTCGTTAGGCTAGTTTAGCAAACTTTAGCGACTATTGACCACACACTCGCGTCAAAAAAAGGAGTGATAGAAAAAAGACTTTGCAACGACTAAGAAGAAGAACACTTATTATAAAACAGCTCACATAAATTTAAGAGCCCCTGAGTGACTTGGGTAAAAGAATTTTATGTATAATGATTGTATGTACCGAAGTACTTGTATCATATCTGTGTTCACCCGAACTTTATACACGTCTTAACCGACCGTCGGCTTCTCCCTCTTCGGTCAAGGATCGAGAAGTGTTATGTACTCCACCTGTCGAGAATATCAACGGTGTTTCCGATAACCAGACAATCAGGTCATAAGGCTGTAATAGACAAAGCGCGCTCAGGGAACTTATGCTATATTACCAACGAAGTGTAAGAAGCCTCTTCGAAGAAAATAGTACCCCATCAATACCTTTCTTCAGTTGCTCATTATTACTGTGAGACTTGTGCAATAAATTTTTTATACTCATGAGTTCCATTGTGTGCCGACCATAATTGAAAACAATAAGAGCGCTAATTTTCGGCTTCACCCAGTCTGAGGTCCGGCTCGGGTGACCCGGTTGTGACAATCGCAAATGTGCTCCTTTTACTTCCTAGCCGAACAATCGAGAACGTAGGGGTAAACACAGGAGCAAAGCAACCCAGCTTGCAAATCAATTAAGTCAACATGGTGCATATTGTGGCGTAATACACGAACAAGGAACGAAGCCATACAAGTATAATCATTTGTAAGAGGAAAGGCTTCACAAAGGAAGCCCCCAAGTAAACGGGGTATTGGAATTTGTGTGTCACAAACAAAGTTTGGACAAAGAAGTTTTTCACAAACAACTTTTTGCCAAAAAAGTATAATGCTTGGTCGAACTGAACAAAATTTAAAACTGAAAGTATTTGAGCATGAGAGCGACTTAGCTAGTTAATGTGTTCGGCATTGATGACGCGGTCCGGGCTTGATGCGGGACAAGGTTTCAACCCCCAGGCTGGTCCCGAGGTGGCCAAGTAGAGAGTTCGGCACTCCGAAAAGATGAAGCCCCCTGTCCAGCCGCGGTGATGGAGCAGGTCGGCGGGTGACACCGGAATCCCTGGCTGAGTAGCTTGACGAAGCGATGACGCGGGGTTGCCAACATAGGGCAGCGCGCCAAGGCGACAACACAATTTTGGTCGATGGAGGCGACAGCGCGGCTCAGTCTAAGTCGATTGGCTGCATAGATAAGATAGTGCAAACCAAAAGTAATGAGAAATAAAGATAATAATGTATATTAAAAAAATTCTTCTACTTATTTAATATAAGTGAAGTAAATAATGAAAGAGATATGGCCTCAGCGTCGAGGTCGGCCCGGTGAAGTGGTCGCGTGGTAATGCTGACAAAGGGATGTGCACCGAGGCGACTCCCCAACTTGATCAACGCAGGCACGACGGCGTTGTTGGCCCCATAGTGTTGACCGCGCGACGAAGTCGATGGTGATTACCTGCTCACATAAAATAGTGCAGTCCAAGAATAAAAAATCTTCTATTTAATTGACATAAGGGATTTTTTTTTGAATAAATATGGCCTGGGCGACAAGGTCAGCCCGGCGCAGCCGCAATGTGACGCGTCAACTTGGCCAACGTCGGCGGGACAACGATATCGCCTTGCCGAGGTGTTAGCGCGGCCCAACCTAGATAGATTGCCTGCACACACAAAGTAGTGCAACCAAGAAATAATAATAGTGAAAAAATGTGCATAATTAATATATGCGAAGTGAATAGTCCGGCTGATCGTCGAGGTCGGCTCGATGGTATGACGATGTTGTGGCACGGCGATGTCGACACAGGTCGGCTGGCCTAGGTGACGGCGAGAGGCTGGCCAGACCGTCACCGCGCACATATGTCGGAAAATTATCTCTGCAAAAATAATGCAGTGCAAAACAACAGAAGATATTCTGTGTGCAATAATTTTAGGAGCTAACCGAATAGTTAGCGAAAGATAAAATATGTTCACCGGCAGTGACGACCTTAGCAGACCAAAGATAACGCACGAACTGATCCGTACTGAACATGTGTGGTGTGCTGCCATCGAGCCGAGCTCTGATCGGTGCACTGCTCCGCACTATCTCTTCGGCTGGATTACCCGTGGCCAGATTGAGTCCAGATCCGATGTAACGAGTAGCGGACGCGAACATAGGCCGTACTGTGATCTATATACATATAGCAGTACAATCCTAACAGAAAATATGATGGCACAAATAATTTGCATTGTATGTAATTATTAGAAAGAATAGCATCGGGCAATCAACTAGCAATTAGATGTCAGATCAGATGTCAGATCCAAATCGATACCATGCAGGAGGAATAGCATCCCACGTGGGTGTTAGCAAGTACTGGTATAGTACTACCCACGCACGGACCAAATCAATCTAGTACTAGAAAAGGTGCATGGATGATATATACTACAAGAAAAAATGGGAGACCGCCTCCACACTTGATTAATAAAGAAGGTAAAGAGAAGGAAGGATTGAATCTCCCTGTCGGCTGCATGGTTGAATTCAAGTTGGACACCCTGCGAAGTCCTACCATGCGTGGGTCGTCCTCGTTATCATCGGATCGGATATACTGTCCGGCGGCGGACAGGGCTGCCGCTGCTTAAAATTTTCTCAATCCTCCTGTAATCAAAGTAGCACGACGCAACAACGATTTTTCCAAAGAGATAAATTACAGCAAACAAAATCTTTACTAAAAAAATATCACCTGATCATCCCATCGATCCGTGACGATCACCCAGCAGGCTCTCAATCAAAGCACCAATGTCTGTTCAATATCCGGCGTATCTCGTAGTAGGGGTCCTAAGCTAGGCGTCTTGGAGCGATGGTAACATGGACACGGGGTTTTACCCAGCTTCGGGCTCTCTTGATGAGATAATACCCTACATGCTGCTTTTGATTGTATTCATATGGGTGTAGTACAGAGTACACGGGTCTACCATGAGATTGTAGTAATAAATATGAGATTGTCTATTGACTAGCCTGGCCTCGGTTTATATAAGACACCGGAGGCCTAGGGTTTAAGAGAGTCCTTGTCTTGGGCGTCAAGTCTTGTGGAGTCTTCCTAGTATGCGGTAAGAGCTGTCCGAACTGGCCCATGAGTATACGGCCATGGGGGTCCTCGGCCCAATCTAACTGATCGGGAGACGACGTGGTGAGTACCCCCTAGTCCAGGACACCGTCACTGCCTGCTCCATAGCTCATCAAGCAGGTCGATCAACCGCTCTACTCCTCTGAAACTATTTTAGATGGCCTGAGTTATGAAACTATTCCACATTGTTTTAAATGAAAGCCAAACTCGTAACTCAAATATTCTCCTCCACAATCAGATCGTAGAAACTTTATTTTCTTGTTACGATGATTCTACACTTCACGCTAAAATTCTTTGAACTTTTCAAATGTTTCAGACTTGTTTTTTATTAAGTAGATACACCCATATCTGCTCAAATCATCTGTGAAAGTTAGAAAATAACGACACCCTCCACGAGCCTCAACACTCATTGGACCGCATACATCGTTATGTATTATTTCCAATAAGTTGTTAGCTCGTCCCATTATTCCGTAGAACGGAGTTTTAGTCATCTTGCCCATAAGGCATGGTTCGCAAGTATCAAATAATTCATAATCAAGTGATTCCAAAAGTCCATCTGCATGGAGTTTCTTCATGCGCTTTGCACCGATATGACCCAGACGGCAGTGCCACAAATATGTTGCACTGTCATTATCAACTTTGCATCTTTTGGCATCAATATTATGAATATGTGTATCACTACGATCGAGATTCAATAAACCATTAATATTGGGTGTATGACCATAGAAGGTTTTATTCATGTAAACAAAATAACAATTATTTTCTGTCCTAAATGAATAACTGTATTGCAATAAACATGATCTAATCGTATTCATGCTCAACGCAAACACCAAAAAACATTTATTTAGGTTCAACACTAATCCTGAAAGTATAGGGAGTGTGCGATGATGATCATATCAATCTTGGAACCACTTCCAACACCCACTATCACTTCACCCTCAACTAGTCTCCATTTATTCTGCAACTCCTGTTTTGAGTTACTAATCTTAGCAACCGAACAAGTATCAAATACATAGGGCCTACTATGAGCACTAGTAATGTGCACATCAATAACATGTATATCAAATATACCTTTTTTCACTTTGCCATCCTTCTTATCCGCCAAATATTTGGGGTAGTTCTGCTTCCAGTGATCAGTCCCTTTGCAGTAGAAGCACTCAATTTCAAGCTTGGGTCCAGTTTTGGGTTTCTTCCCGGGAGTGACAACTTGCTTGGCATTCTTCTTGAAGTTCCCCTTCTTACCCTTGCCCTTCTTCTTAAAACTAGTGGTCTTGTTAACCATCAACACTTGATGCTTTTTCTTGATTTCTACCTTCGTTAATTTCAGCATCACGAAGAGCTCGGGAATCGTTTTTGTCATCCCTTGCATATTATAGTTCATCACGAAGTTCCAGTAACTTGGTGATAATGACTAGAGAACTCTATCAATCACTATCTTATCTGGAAGATTAACTCCCACTTGATTCAAGCGATTGTAGTACTCAGACATTCTGAGCACATGCTCAATGGTTGAGCTATTCTCTTCCATATTGTAGGCGAGGTACTTGTCAGAGGTCTCATACCTCTCGACACGGGCATGAGCCTGAAATACCAATTTCAGCTCTTGGAACATCTCATATGCTTTGTGGCGTTCAAAACGTTTTTGGACTCCCGATTCTAAGCCGTAAAGCATGATGCACTAAACTATCAAGTAGTCATCACATCGAGCTTTGCCAAACATTCATAACGTCTGCATCTGCTCCTGTAATAGGTTTGTCACCTAGCGGTGCATCAAGGACATAATTTTTCTATGCAGCAATGAGGATAATCCTCAGATCACGGACCCAGTCTGCATCATTGCTACTATCATTTTTCAACTTAGTTTTCTCTAGGAACATATCAAAAACATAGGGAAGCTACAACACGAGCTATTGATCTACAACATAATTTGCAAATACTATCAGGACTAAGTTCATGATAAATTAAGTTCAGCTAATCATATTACTTAAGAACTCCCACTTAGATAGACATCCCTCAAGTCATCTAAATGATACGTGATCCAAATCAACTAAACCATGCCCGATCATCACGTGAGATGGAGTAGTCATCAACGGTGAACATCTCTATGTTGATCATATCCACTATATGATTCTTGTTCGACCTTTCCGTCTCCAATGTTCTGAGGCCATATCTGTATATGCTAGGCTTGTCAAGTTTAACCCGAGTATTCCGCATGTGCAAAAATGGCTTGCACCCATTGTATTTGAACGTAGAGCTTATCACACCCGATCATCACGTTGTGTCTCAGCACGAAGAGCTTTCGCAACGATGCATACTCGGGGAGAACACTTATACCTTGAAATTTTAGTAAGGGATCATCTTCTAATGCTACCGCCGTAGTAAGAAAAATAAGATGCATAAAGATAAACATCACATGCAATCAAAATATGTGACATGATATGGCCATCATCATCTTGTGCTTTTGATCTCCATCACCAAAGCAATGTCATGATCTCCATCGTCACTGGCTTGACACCTTGATCTCCATCGTAGCGTCGTGGTCGTCACACCAACTATTGCTTCTACGACTATCGCTACCACTTAGTGATAAAGTAAATCAATTACATGTCGTTTGTATTTCATACAATAAAGTGACAACCATAAGGCTCCTGCCAGTTGTCGATAACTTTTTACAAAACATGATCCTCTCATACAACAACCTTTATATCACATCATGTCTTGACCATATCACATCACAACATGCCCTGCAAAAACAAGTTAGACGTCCTCTACTTTGTTTGTTGCAAGTTTTACGTGGCTGCTATGGGCTGCTAGCATGAACCATACATACCTACGGCACAAAAACCACAATGGTGATTTATCAAGTTTGATGTTTTAACCTTCACAAGGACTGGCCACAATCAAATTTGATTCAACTAAAGTTGGAGAAACAGACACTCGCCAGCTACCTTTATGCAAAACTAGTTGCATGTCCGTCGGTGGAACCGGTCTCATGAACACGGCCATGTAAGGTTGGTCCAGGCCGCTTCATCCAACAATATCGCCTAATCAAAATAAGACATTGGCGGTAAGCACTATGACAATCACCGCCCAGAATTCTTTGTGTTCTACTCGTGCATATCATCTACGCATAGACCTGGCTCGGATGCCACTGTTGGGAAATGTAGCATGCAATTTCAAAAAAAAATCTACGGTCACGCAAGATCTATCTAGGAGATGCATAGCAACGAGAGGGGGAGAGTGTGTCCACGTACCCTCGTAGACCGAAAGTGGAAGCGTTAACTTAACGCGGTTGATGTAGTCGAACGTCTTCTCGAATCAACCGATAAAGTGCCGAATGTATGACACCTTAGAGTTCTGCACACATTCAACTCGATGGAGTCCCTCGATCTCTTAATCCAGCAGAGTGTCGATGGAGTTGATGGGTTCCGTCAGCATGACGACGTGATGACGGTGTTGGTGATGTGATCCTCGTAGGGCTTCGCCAAAGCAATATGATCATACTATCGGAGGAGTAAATGGTGGAGGGGCGGCACCGCACACGGCTAGGACAATGGTTGTGCCTTTGGGGTGCCCCGCCCCCCGTATATAAAGGAAGGGAGGAGGAGGTTGGCCACCAAGGGGCGCGCCATGGGGGGGGGGGAATCCTGCTACCTCTTGAGCACTGCATTGGATTTCGCCGAAGAGGAGAGGATGATGCAGTAAAGTAGCGTAAGTATTTCCCTCAGTTTTTGAGAACCAAGGTATCAATCCAGTAGGAGACCACACACAAGTCCCTCGTACCTACACAAAACGATAGCAACTCGCAACCAACGCTTAGGGGTTGTCAATCCCTTCACGGTCACTTATGAGAGTGAGATCTGATAGAGATAATATTTTTGGTATTTTTGATAGATAGATGCAAAGTAAAAATTAAAAGGCAAAGTAAAACAAAGCAAGTAAATAAAGTGATATAGATTGATATGATGAGAATAGACCCGGGGGCCATAGGTTTCACTAGTGGCTTCTCTCAAGAGCATAAGTATTCTACGGTGGGTGAACAAATTACTGTTGAGCAATTGACAGAATTGAGCATAGTTATGAGTATATCTAGGCGATGATCATGTATATAGGCATCACGTCCAAAACAAGTAGATCGAAACGATTCTGCATCTACTACTATTACTCCACTCATCGACCGCTATCCAGCATGCATCTAGAGTATTAAGTAAAAACAGAGTAACGCCGTAAGCAAGATGACATGATGTAGAGGGATAAATTCATGCAATATGATAAAAACCCCATCTTGTTATCCTCGATGGCAACAATACAATACGTGCCTTACAACTCTTTCTGTCACTGAGTAAGGACACCGCTAGATTGAACCCAAAGCTAAACACTTCTCCCATTGCAAGAACTACCAATCTAGTTGGCCAAACCAAAAAAGATAATTCAAAGATACTTGCAAAGATAACTCAATCATACATAAAAGAATTCAGAGAAGAATCAAATATTTTCCATAGATAATACTGGATCATAAACCCACAATTCATCGGTGTCAACAAACACACCGCAAAAAGAAGATTACATCAAATAGATCTCCACGAGAGAGGGGGAGAACAATGTATTGAGATCCAAAAAGAGAGAAGAAGCCATCTAGCTAATAACTATGGACCCGAAGCTCTGAAGTAAACTACTCACACTTCATCGGAGGGGCCATGGTGATGATATAGAAGCCCTCCGTGGTGGATGCCCCCTCCGGCGGAGCTCCGGAACAGGCCCCAAGATGGGATCTCATGGATATAGAAGGTTGCGGCGGTGGAATTAGGTTTTTGGCTCCTCTTCTGATCGTTCGGGGATACGTAGGTATATATAGGAGGAAGGAGTACGTCGGTGGAGCTCCGAGGGGACCACGAGGTAGGGGGGCGCGCCCAGGGGGTGCGCCCTCCACCCTCGTGACCTCCTCTGGCACTTCTTGGAGTAGGGTCCAAGTCTCCTGGACACGTTCGGTTGAAAAGTCACGATCCCGAAGGTTTCATTCCGTTTGGACTCCGTTTGATATTATGTTTCTTCAAAATACTGAAAAAGGCAAAAAACAGCAATTCTGGGTTGGGCCTCCGGTTAATAGGTTAGTCCCAAAAGTAATATGAAAGTGGAAAATAAAGCCCAATATAGTCCAAAACAGTAGACAAAGTAGCATGGAGCAATCAAAAATTATAGATACGTTGGAGACGTGTCAAGCATCCCCAGGCTTAATTCCTGCTCGTCCTCGAGTAGGTAAATGATAAAAGAAGAATTTTTGATGCGGAGTGATACTTTGGCATAATTTCAATGTAAATCTTCTTAATTGTGATATGAATATTTAGATCCGAAAGATTCAAAACAAAAGTCCATATTGACACAAAAATAATAATACTTCAAGCATACTAATCAAAGCAATCATGTCTTCTCAAAATAACATGGCAAAAGAAAGTTCATCCCTATAAAATCATATAGTTAGGCTATGCTTCATTTTAGTCACACAAAGATGTTCCCAACTTCTATACCCCCGATGACAAGCCAAGCAATTGTTTCATACTTAAATAATCTCAAACCTTTTCAACTTTGACGCAATACATGAGCGTGAGCCATGGATATAGCACTATGGGTGGAATAGAATATGATGATGGGGATTGTGTGGAGAAGACAGAAAAGGAGAAAGTCTCATGTTGACGAGGCTAATCAACGGGCTATGGAGATGCCCATCAATTGATGTCAACATGAGGAGTAGGGATTGACATGCAACGGATGCACTAGAGCTATGAATGCTCAATAAAAGAAAACTAGTGGGTGTGCATCCAACTTGCTTGCTCATGAAGACCTAGGGCATTTGAGGAAGCCCATCTTAGGAATATAGAAGCCAAGTTCTATAATGAAAAATTCCCACTAGTATAAAAAGGACAACTCATGAGACTCACTACATGAAGAACAAGGTGCTACTTTGAAGCACAATATATGAGACTCACTACATGAAGGACAAGGTGCTACTTTGAAGCACAATATATGAGACTCACTACATGAAGAACAAGGTGCTACTTTGAAGCACAAGTGTGGAAAAAGAGATAGTAGCATTGCCCTTTTTTTGGGCCTTTCTTTTTTCCTTTTTGGCCTTTCTCTTTTTTTTGGGCAATGCTCTAATAATGATGAGCATCACACTTCTATTGATTACAACACAAGGATTACAACTCGAAACTTAGAACAAGATATGACTCTATATGAATGCCTCCGGCGGTGTACCAGGATAGTGCAATGAATCAAGAGTGACATGTATGAAATATAATGCATGGTGGCTTTGCCACAAATACGATGTCAACTACATGATCATGCAATGGCAATATGACAAAAGTAATGTATGTCATGATGATGATGATGGAAGTTGCATGGCAATATATCTCGGAATGGCTATGGAAATGCCATAATATAAGGAGGTTTATGTGTGATAGAGCGTATCGTATCACGGGGTTTGGATGCACCGGCGAAGTTTGCGCCAACTCTCAAGGTGAGAAAGGGCAATGCTCGGTACCGAAGAGGCTAGCAAAGGTGGAAAGGTGAGAGTGTGTATAATCCATGGACTCAACATTAGTCAAAAGAACCCATATACTTATTGCAAAAATTTAGAAGTCATCAAAAATCAAGTACTACACGCATGCTCCTAGGGGGATAGATTGGTAGGAAAATACCATCGCTCGTCCCCGACCGCCACTCATAAGGATGCACAAGCCAGGTACACTTCATGTTTCAAATTTGTTACACAACTTTAAACATATGTGCATGCTACGGGACTTGCAAACTTCAACACAAGCATTTATCAAATTCATAATCATCCAACTAGCATGACTTTGATATTATCACCTACATATCTCAAAACAGTTATCAAGCATCAAACTTATCTTAGTATTCAATTCACTCAAAAGAAGGTTTCACATATCTTGAACACCAAGTATATTAACATTAAGCAAATTACCATGCTATTAACGACTCTCAAAATAATCTAAGTGAAGCATGAGAGATCAAATAGTTTCTTTAAAACAAATCCACCACCATGCTCTAAAAGATCTAAGTGAAATACAAGAGCAAAAATTATCACGCTCAAAAGATATAAGTGAAGCACATAAAACTATCAAGCTCAAAAGATATAAGTGAAGCACATAGAGTATTCTAACAAATTCCAATGCATGTATGGCTCTCTCAAAAGGTGTGTACAGCAAGGATAATTGTGGTAAACTAACAAGCAAAGACACAAATAATACAAGACGCTCCAAGCAAAACACATATCATGTTGGTGAATAAAAATATAGCTCCAAGTAAATTACCGATGGAAGTGGGCGAAAGAGGAGATGCCTTCCGGGGCATCCCCAAGCTTTGACTTTTTGGTGTCCTTGGATTATCTTGGGGATGCCATGGGCATCCCCAAGCTTAGGCTCTTTCCACTCCTTGTTCCATAATCCATCAAAAGAATTCACCCAAAACTTGAAAACTTCACAACACAAAACTCAACAGAAATCTCGTGAGCTCCGTTAGAGAAAGAAAACAAAAGACTACTTCAAGGTACTGTAATGAACTCATTCTTTATTTATATTGGTGTTAAACCTACTGTATTCCAACTTCTCTATGGTTTATAAACTAATTTACTAGCCATAGATTCATCAAAATAAGCAAACAACACACGAAAAACAGAATCTGTCAAAAACAGAACAGTCTGTAGAAATCTGTAACTAACGCAAACTTCTGAACTCTAAAAATTCTACCAAAATAGGACGTACTGGACAATTTGTTTATTGATCATCATCAAAAAGAATAAATGCAAAATCACGTTCCTGTGATTTATTGAGTTTTTTCTCGTGAGCGCAAAGTTTCTATTTTTCAGCAGAATCAAATCAACTATCATCATAGCTTATCCTATAGGTTCTACTTGGCACAAACACTAATTAAAACATCAAACCACATCTAAACAGAAAGTAGAAACAAAATTTAGCACTAAACAGGAACAAAAACAAAGAACACAAAATAAAATTGGGTTGCCTCCCAACAAGCGCTATCGTTTAACGCCCCTAGCTGGGCATAAAAGCAAGGATAGATCTAGGATTGCCATCTTTCATTTTCATTTTTTTAGCGGAGTCATGCTTGAATCCGGGGGGTTCTTTCCACTTCCCTTCATATTCGGAAATTTTTAGATCTAAAGAATCCAACCACTTATTACAAAGAGTAATCAACATATTCATGCGGTGGAGATTTCCACTAACACTTTTGAGAGGCTCAAGAGACTTTTGTAAAAAAATTGTTACTTCGCAAATTTTCTCAAAGACTTGGGTTTCTCCCTGGGTAGGATGATATCCTCCCTTTTGGGGTAGTGTTCCCACTATTCCCTCTATAATTTCATGCGCAATACTGGGATCAATCTCAATAAAATTTCCCTTGGCAATGCAATCCAAGAGTTGTCTATGCGTCATATTTAACCCAACATAAAAATTGCGAAGAAAAATTCTAAAGTTCACCTCTAGGGTGCACTTATGAAAAGATTCCATCATCCTATACCAAGCATCTTTTAAGTTTTCTCCTTGCCTTTGCTTGAAGTGAAGAACTTCAAACTCGGGAGACATAGGAGTGGATAAGGAACTAGTCATGACTACAAGCAAGCAAACTAGCACACGAGCAAACAAAGAGGCAACGGGAAAAAGGCAAACGGAAAAGAGAGGAGGAGATTGGGAAAGAGAGGGAAAATAAAACGGCAAGGGTGAAGTGGGGGAGAGGAAAACGAGAGGCAAATGGAAAATAATGTAATGCGAGTGATAGGTATTGCGATGGGTACTTGGTATTGTTGACTTGCTTGCGTGAGCCTCCCTGGCAACGGTGCCAGAAATTCTTCTTGCTACCTCTTGAGCACTGCGTTGGATTTCCCTGAAGAGGAGAGGATGATGCAGTAAAGTAGCGTAAGTATTTCCCTCAGTTTTTGAGAACCAAGGTATCAATCCAGTAGGAGACCACGCACAAGTCCCTCGTACCTACACAAAATGATAGCAACTCGCAACCAACGCTTAGGGGTTGTCAATCCCTTCACGGTCACTTACGAGAGTGAGATCTGATAGAGATAATATTTTTGGTATTTTTGATAGATAGATGCAAAGTAAAAAAGTAAAAGGCAAAGTAAAACAAAGCAAGTAAATAAAGTGATATAGATTGATATGATGAGAATAGACCCGGGGGCCATAGGTTTCACTAGTGGCTTCTCTCAAGAGCATAAGTATTCTATGGTGGGTGAACAAATTACTGTTGAGCAATTGACAGAATTGAGCATAGTTATGAGTATATCTAGGCGATGATCATGTATATAGGCATCACTTCCAAAACAAGTAGATCGAAACGATTCTGCATCTACTACTATTACTCCACTCATCGACCGCTATCCAGCATGCATCTAGAGTATTAAGTAAAAATAGAGTAACACCGTAAGCAAGATGACATGATGTAGAGGGATAAATTCATGCAATATGATAAAAAACCCATCTTGTTATCCTCGATGGCAACAATACAATATGTGCCTTGCAACTCTTTCTGTCACTGAGTAAGGACACCGCAAGATTGAACCCAAAGCTAAACACTTCTCCCATTGCAAGAACTACCAATCTAGTTGGCCAAACCAAAAAAGATAATTCAAAAAGACTTGCAAAGATAACTCAATCATACATAAAAGAATTCAGAGAAGAATCAAATATTTTCCATAGATAATACTGGATCATAAACCCACAATTCATCGGTGTCAACAAACACACCGCAAAAAGAAGATTACATCAAATAGATCTCCACGAGAGAGGGGGAGAACATTGTATTGAGATCCAAAAGGAGAGAAGAATCCATCTAGCTAATAACTATGGACCCGAAGGTCTGAAGTAAACTACTCACAATTCATCGGAGGGGCCATGGTGATGATGTAGAAGCCCTCCGTGGTCGATGCCCCCTCCGGCGGAGCTTCGGAAATGGCCCCAAGATGGGATCTTGTGGATACAGAAGTTTGCGGTGGTGGAATTAGGTTTTTGGCTCCTCTTCTGATCGTTCGGGGATACGTAGGTATATATAGGAGGAAGGAGTACGTCGGTGGAGCTCCGAGGGGCCCACGAGGTAGGGGGGCGTGCCCAGGGGGCGCGCCCTCCACCCTCGTGACCGCCTCTGGCACTTCTTGGGGTAGGGTCCAAGTCTCCTGGATCACGTTCGGTTGGAAAATCACGATCCCGAAGGTTTCATTCCGTTTGGACTCCGTTTAATATTTTGTTTCTTCAAAATACTGAAAAAGGCAAAAAACAGCAATTCTGGGATGGGCCTCCGGTTAATAGGTTAGTCCCAAAAGTAATACGAAAGTGGAAAATAAAGCCCAATATAGTCCAAAACAGTAGACAAAGTAGCATGGAGTAATCAAAATTATAGATACATTGGAGACGTATCAAATCCCACTAGGACTCCACTCCTAGTAGGATTCGCCCCCCTTTTTTTCCTTCTTACGGAGGAGGGAAATGGGAAAGAGGTGGAGAGGGAGAAGGAAAGGGGGGCCGCACCCCCCACCCCTTGTCCAATTCGGATTGGCAAGGGGGGCGCCACCTCCCGTGGCTGCCCTCTCCTCTCCACGAAGGCCCATTGGCCCATTAACTTTACCGGGGGGTTCCGGTAACCTCCCGGTACTCCGAAAAATCCCCGAACCTCTTCGGAACAATTCCGATGTCCGTATATAACCTTCCAATATATCAATCTTTACCTCTCGACCATTTAGAGACTCCTCGCCATGTCCGTGATCTCATCCGGGACTCCAAACAACCTCGGTCACCAAAACACATAACTCATATAATACCAATCGTCGTTGAACTTTAAGCGTGCGGACCCTATGGTTTCGAGAACTATGTAGACATGATCGAGGCACCTCTCTGGTCAATAACCAATAGCAGAACCTGGATGCTCATATTGGTTCCCACATATTCTACGAAGATCTTTATTGGTCGAACCGCAATGTCAACATAGCTATTCCCTTTGTCATCGATATGTTACTTTCCCGAGATTCGATCGTCGGTATCTTCATACCTAGTTCAATCTGGTTACCAGCAAGTCTCTTTACTCGTTCTGTAGTGCATCATCCCATGACCAACTCATTAGTCACATTGCTTGTAAGGCTTCATATGATGTGCACTACCGAGAGGGCCCAGAGATACCTCTCTGATACTTGGAGTGACAAATCCTAATCTTGATCTATGCCAACCCAACAAACACCTTCGGAGATACCTGTAGAGCATGTTTATAATCACCCAGTTACGTTGTGATGTTTGATAGAACACAAGGCATTCCTCTGGTGTCTGGGAGTTGCATAATCTCATAGTCGAAGTAATATATATTTGACATGAAGAAAACAGTAGCAATAAAACTGAACGCTCATTATGCTAAGCTAATGGATGGGTCTTGTCCATCACACCATTCTCCTAATGATGTGGTCCCATTCATCAAATGACAATACATGTCCATGGCTAGGAAACTTAACCATCTTTGATCAACGAGCTAGTCAAGTAGAGGCATACTAGGCACACGGTGTTTTGTCTATGTATTCACACATGTATCAAGTTTCCAGTTAATACAATTCTAGGATGAACAATAAACATTTATCATCATATAAGGATATATAAAATAACAACTTTATTATTGCCTCTAGGGCATATTTCCTTCACTATCTCATCCACAATCCTCTCTAATTCAAGAACTCCCGGCAAGCATGAAACAACAAGCTTTGATTCCCTCTTCATCTTTTCCCTTTATTGTTGGAAGGAATAAATAGATGAAATAACTTGGGTTGGATGCGATGGATTGTTGTCATCTCCCTTCATTTTGTTTCATAATACAAGATGATGATTGAAAGGATTAAACAGGTGACACGTAAAGTGTGCAATTACAATCCCGCATCTCTCTCTCTCTCTCTCTCTCTCTCTCTCTCTCTCTCACATGCACGCACATGTAGTTTGTTATGAATTTTATTGGTATTATTTCTTTGCTTTGCTTTGATTGTTTTGTAGAAGCAAAGCATGTTCCTTTGATCATTTTCAGGTATGTTGTTGCCCGACAGTACTATTCCACTATGAGGTCATCATATCGATCCATATGTGTTCTAGCAGTACTATCCAATCTGAACATCATCTAGCAGCAAGCTTGCTTTATACTAGATTAGGCATGTGTTTCAGATTTATCATTCAGAAACCGAAGGTTTTGTAAATACAATTGTGGATGTGAGTTGTAGGTTAATCTCTTCAATCGTTAGTTTCAAAGGAAATATTCCAATACTAAACAAAATCGAATAGAAAAATGCATATTTGCTATTGTTTTACATAATGATATGTATATATAGAATTTTTTCCCTTTCTGAAATTGAAGCTTTATTAAATATATTTGCACCATACCAAGGTGATACAACCACCAAGATGTTCAATCAATGCAATTGCCTATCATACACACTTGAGCAGAACGGTGTTGTAAGGGTATATGTCTCCCTAAGTGGTTTTGGTGATTGATGACAATACGTTTGCGGATTAATCGTGTGCATTGAGCATTTCAGGTATCTCATGTATAGGCACAAGACGATTGCGTGCCCCTCGGAGTTCTATCGAAGACGATGTTTCTGTACGTTTCCTTTTGCTCGATTTGAGTCATAGGAAAGCCGTACTATTAAGAGGGGGTCCGCTTCGAAAAGGTTAGGGTGGGATCATCACGTACACGTCTGTTCCTTTGCACCTCCTTTCCCTTGCCTGTTTGGAGCTCCGATTTGTTATCTGTGTCTTTGCTAAATGAACGTCTCCAAGTGGTAGTGTGATGTGGTGTGCGGTAGTACTGCTCAAGGGAGCAGTAGTACCGCAGAGGTTCATGGTAGTACCACCCAAGTATGCGGTAGTACCGCACCTCCTTGCGGTAGTACCGCTTCTATGATGCGGTAGTACTGTGAACTCTGGTCCAGCACTGCTACTCACACGGAAGTAGGGGCAGATGTAATTTTTTACATCAGTGCCCTGTGCGGTAGTACCGCTCCTTGGATGTGGTAGTACCGCGTCAAACTTTTGAACCGATCTAAATTCAGCGGAAGTAGTCACGGATGTAATTTTATTCTCTCGTGCCTTCCCAGCCCAGTCAAACCCTGCCTTGCGGTAGTACCGCAAGAGCGCACGGTAGTACCGCTCCGGCGGTTCTACCGCTCGCAGCGTCAACGCAAAAGGGCCTCTTCTGGTGTCTGTCGTGGGTGCGGTAGTATCGCACCGCCTTGCGGTAGTACCGCAAATCCTTGCGGTAGTACCGCTTGTCTGGTGCGGTAGTACCGCATGTCGCGGGCTGGTTAAGTGGATAACGGTTGGATTTGTCCCGTGACTATAAAAGGGGAGTCTTATTCTCCAAGTTGACTACCTCTTCCACCTCCAAGCTCCATTGATGCTCTAAGCTCCATTTTCGCCCGATCTCTCTCCCTAGCCAATCAAACTTGTTGATTCTCTAGGGATTGGTTGAGAAGGCCTCGATCTACACTTCCACCAAGAGAAATTTGATTCCCCCCCCCCCCACTAATCCCTTGCGGATCTTGTTACTCTTGGGTGTTTGAGCACCCTAGACGGTTGAAGTCATCATGGAGCCATAGTCCATTCTGGTGAAGCTTCATGGTGTCGTTGGGAGCCCCAATTCAGTTGTGGAGATTGCCCCAACCTTGTTTGTAAAGGTTCAGTCACCGCCTCCAAGGGCACCAATAGTAGAATCATGGCCTCTCGCATTGTGTGAGGGTGTGAGGAGAATACGGTGGCCCTAGTGGCTTCTTGGGGAGCATTGTGCCTCCACACTGCTCCAACAGAGACGTACTTCCCTTCAAAGGAAGGAACTTCGGTAACACATCCTTGTCTCCATCGGTTCCACTTTTGGTTATCTCTCACCTTTACTTGTGCAAGCTATATTGTGTTATATCCTTTGCTTGCTTGTGTGCTTATTGTTGTTGCATCATGTAGGTTTCTCACCTAGTTGCATGTCTAGACAACCTACTTTGATGCAAAGTTTAATTTGGTAAAGAAAAGCAAAAAAATTGTTAGTTGCCTATTTACCCCCCCTCTAGTCAACTATATCAATCCTTTCAATTGGTATCCGAGCCTCGTCTCTTTATTAAGGACTTTACCGTCCAAAGAGTATGGTTGACACCATAGACGGTGAGGAGGAGCACCCCGATGTGAATCCTTCTTCGTCTACGGCAGATGGGGGATCCCCGGTCTCACGTGAAGAATTCAATGTGGCTTTGGACACATTTAAAACCTCCATGATGACCGAGTTCAAAGGCATGTTCAAAGAGTTTCTTGATGGCCTTAAATTATCCACCGCACCTTTGGAAGTGGCCGCTCCCACTAACAAGGTGGCGGATGCTAACTCCGATAAGGGGGAAGCTTCTAGTGATAAAGTTCCTTTATCTAGTGGTAGAAATGGTAGCGGCATCTTTGCCCATGTTGAACCTCCACTTACTTATGGAGGACCGGTTCCCTCCACTCATTTAAATCATCTTGGTCCTCCTCCTAAGATTGTGATAAATGAGTATTTTGACTCTTGGGTCTATCGCTTTAAACGTCTTTTAAATCATGTTAATACTAATCTTTGGAGAATCATTGAGCAAGGTTTCTATCTGCATGACCCAAGCAACTTCACCCCTAGAGAAGCCGCGGACCATCAATTCAACGAGAATGCTCTCTTCGTCATCCAAGATGCAATTCCATCCAAAGATATTGCGCATCTCCGACCATTTGTCGTGGCCAAGGAAGCATGACACCATGTTGTTTCCATTTACAAGGGAAGCGCAAGCATTCAACGCTCCAACTATGAAGTGGTGCAAGATGAAGCCGATGAGTTTGCAATGAATGAAGATGAGGAACCTTGCGGTCTCACTTCGAGATCATGGGAGCAAGGATACGGATGACAATTGGATCAAGCGCAAGTTCCTCAAGGCCATGATGCCTTACCACAAGGCCATGTCCTCCATCATCCGTAAAAGGCCTGACTTCCACACCTTGACCTCAAGTGAAGTGTTGGATGAGTTTGTGGCGATGAGGATCTTGGACAAGACCGCCGAGAATGCGGTGTTGTGTTCTCAAAGAGCAAAGAAGCCCAACCTTGCCTTGAAGGCCAAGGCTAGTGTGGAAGAGGAGGATGAAGAAGAAAATGAGGAGAGCAACCCCAAAGACACGAAATATGATTATCATGAGCACATGGCTCTCGCGTCAAGGCAATTTTGGAGCAAGAAGAACTCAAGGCCCAATTTCAACAAGAACAACTCAAGTGGCTTCAAGGGCAAGCAACGTGTGAGAACATGTTACAATTGTGGGAATGTGAGCCATTTTGTTGCGGAGTGCCCTTACGAGAAGCGGGAAGACAATGGTGGCAAGCTCATCCGAAAGGACATAGCCAAGTCCTCCCTAACAAGAACAACTTCACCAGAAGACTCCGACCAAAGGGTTGGTGGCACAAGAAGAGTACAATGAAAAAGATGATGATGATGAATATGGTGAAGCCATGGCCAAGGCCTCCGTTGCCATTGCCACAACCCCACGGGTGTCTCTTTTCGATTCACCCAACGAGAACATCACCGCCAAGTGCCTCATGGCCAAAGCCACCAACAAGGTAACCCCCAACATCAAAACTACCATCATTACTAATCCTTATTTGACGGATTGCATTGATGAAAGTGAGGGGTCTAATGAGGAAGTGAATGAATTTGAGTCTTTTATGAGTAAGCTCAAGGGAAAATCCAAGAAGCACTTCGTTGCTCTCTTGGAACAACTTGGTGAAGCCAATGACATGATCGAGGCTCATAAAGAAACCATCTCTAAGATGGAAGGTCATAATCGTGACTATGCCGATGAGATATAAGATCTTTCTAATGCGCTTGAGGAAGAGCGTGTTCATCGTTTGGCTCTTGAGGAGTCACACAATGATGACCATGCTACATTAAAGAAAGATCTTGATCATGCTCTTGTTGTATCTCGTGTGCTCGATTCCGAGAAGGCTAAACTTGGGGTTGATCATGCTAGACTCAAGGAGGAGTTTGATATACTTGACAAGGCTCACGAGGCCTTGAAGGGTGCTCATGCTAGACTCAAGGAGTCTCATGATCAACTCCAAGTGAAGCTAACCAAGGAGAAAGCTACTTTTCCTCATATGGTCTTAATTGATAATGCAAATGCTACTAACCTGTGTTGTGAGCATGTGCATCTTGTGGAAGAAAATGCCAAGTTGAAGGAGAAACTTGAGAAAGGCCTTGTGTCTTGCATACAAGGTAAGAAGAATCTCAACAACCTTTTGAGCAATCAAAAGGAAGTTGTGGCCAAGGAGGGAGTTGGGTTCGCACCCAAATCCAAGAACAAGAAGAAGAATGACAAGGCCAAACTACCTCCTCCTCTCAAGAAAACTTTTGTGAAGGAGGGAAAGGGTCCTTCTAAGGAGAAGAAGAACAATGTGAAGGGTGGTGATGTCAAGAAGGGCAATGCCACCCCTTCTAACAAAGCCGGCGACTTTAACCCTTCTTATGTGTTATGTCGTGCTAGTGATAGGCATGTTTATGCTAAATTTGTTGGTTCTCCTTATGAGTACATTGAATGGTCTATTTGGGTTCCTAAGACCCTTGTTACTAACATCAAAGGACCCATTACAAAATGGGTACCTAAAACCAATCATTGATCTCTTGTAGGTGTTTGCTTCCGGTGGGGGATCATGGTTGCTTGATAGTGGAGCCACATATCATATGACCAGAAGCAAGGACTTGGTGGTGGACGTGCACGAGATTCCATCTATGCCCACCAATGTCGAGTGGGGTGATGCCTTGTATTCTAAGGTATTGGGTCTTGGCAAGGTGGTCATTTCTCATGATCTCACGGTCGAGAAAGTCATGCTTGTTGAGTCCCTTGCATACAGTTTACTTTCTGTTCGTCAACTTGCAATCATGGGCTTTGCCAATTTCTTTGATATTTATACCATGGCCCTCTTGTGGAGCAAGACTCTTAAAGTAGCCTTTGTTGGGCATGTCGAGAATGGTCTTTATGTGATTAACTTTTCGGAGCAACCCACTAAGACAGCGACATGCCTAATGGCTAAAGTTGATGCGGGATGGCTTTGGCATCGCCGTTTAGCCCACGTCAATATGAGATATTTGCAAAGTCTTCTCAAGGGGGACCATGCCCTTGGACTAACAAATGTTAGTTTTGCCAAAGATCGTGCTTGTAGTGCTTGTATCAAAGGAAAGCTACATGAGAAGGCTCACCCTCCCACGACTATCATCTATTCGAAGAGGCCCTTGGAGCTCCTTCACTTGGATCTCTTTGGTCCACCATCCTTTGATAGTCTTGGGGGTAGAAAGTATTGCTTGGTGATTGTGGATGACTATTCAAGATACACTTGGGTATATTTCTTCAAGAGGAAGAGTGAGACTCAACAAACCATCATCAACTTTGCAAATGAAGCTCAACGTCAACACAATGCAAAGATCTTGACAATAAGAAGTGACAATGGCACCGAGTTCAAGAACTACACCTTGGATGAGTTTCTTAGTGATGAAGGGATCAAGCATCAATATTCCGCACCTTACACCCCTCAACAAAATGGTGTAGCGAAGAGGAAGAACCGGACGTTGCATGGACGCGGCAAGGACCATGATGGCGGAGTTCAAGTCTCCCTATAACTTTTGGGCCGAAGCCATCAACACAGCTTGCCATGCATCCAATCGGCTCTATCTCCGCAAAGGCTTGAACAAGACTCCATATGAGATTCTTACCGGGAACAAGCCCAACCTCAAGTACTTCTGGGTGTTCGGTTGTATGTGTTTCATTCTCAAGAAAGGTGTTTGTTTGTCTAAATTTAAAGCTAGATCTCATGAGGGCATATTTGTTGGTTATGCTACAAACTCTCATGCTTACCGTGTCCTCAACAAGTCCACAGGACTCATTGAGGAGATGTGTAACATGGAGTTTGAGAAAAATAACGGCTCCCAAGTGGAGCAGAGTGGTACTTGTGATGTAGGTGATGAAATTCCTCCCAAGCCATAATAAAAATGGGTGTTGGTCATATCCTACCCATTGAGAAACCCCTTGTGGCCAAAGGAGAAGGACAAAGTTACACTCAAGTGGAGCCATCACCAACCCAAGACCCACATGCTTCCGAAGAACAAAGTGAAGGCCCTCAACCAAATGAACAAGATCAAGAGAAAGATCAACCTCGAGACGGTGGTGAGCCACCAAGTGATGCCCAAGATCAATTTCTCCCTCCCGAGCAAGTTCACGCTCAAGTGCAAGTTCAAGATCAAGAACAAGCTCATGACGTCGCTCAAGATGATCAAGTTTCCGCTCCTCAACTTTCACTTGAGGAGGATTTGGAGCGTCGTGCCGCCAAGATTACTTCCAAGCTCACTGCCAAAGATCATCTTAAGAAGAATGTGCTTGGAAGCTTGAGAAAGGGGGTAAGCACTCGTAGACAATTGGCACACTATTGTGAACAGCGCGTGTTTGTTTCTTCTGTTGAACCCCAAAAGGTCTATGATGCGCTCGAGGATCCAGATTGGCTCAATGCCATGCATGAAGAACTCAACAATTTAGAGCACAACAAGGTGTGGAGATTGGTGCCAAGGCCAACGGGGAACCATAATGTCATTAGAACCAAGTGGATATTCAAGAACAAGCAAGATGCTCATGGAATCATCATTCGCAACAAGGCTCGTTTGGTGGCACAAGGCTACTCCAAGTCGAGGGTATCGACTACGGTGAAACCTTTGCTCCTGTTGCTCGCCTTGAATCTATTCGTTTGTTGATTGCTTATGCTTCTCATCATAACTTCAAGTTGCAAAAAATTGATGTGAAGAGTGCTTTTCTTAATGGTCCTATTAACGAGTTGGTGTATGTCAAACAACCCCTGGGGTTCGAGGATCTCTATTTCCCCGATCATGTGTACCAACTCGATAAGGCAATCTATGGCCTTAAACAAGCCCCACATGCATGGTATGAGCAGCTTACCGAGTTGTTACAAGATCGTGGGTTTGAAATTGGGAAAATCGACCCCACTCTTTTTTACTAAGAAGGCCAAAGGGGAGTTGTTTGTATGCCAACTATATGTTGATGATATTATCTTTGGTTTCCTTAACAAAGCTTTCAATGAGGAATTTGTCGCTCTCATGACCTCAAAGTTCAAGATGTCCATGATGGTAGAGTTGAAGTTCTTTCTCGAGTTCGAAATCAAACAAGGAAGAGAAGGCACCTTCATCAACCAAGCCAAACACACTCAAGACATGCTCAAGAGATTCAAGCTAAGTGATGTCAAGCCGGCCTCCACTCCAATTCCCGTCAAATGCCAACTTGACATAGATCCCAATGGTAAAGTGGTGGATCAAAAGGTATATCGCTCCATCATTGGCTCCTTGCTTTAACTTTGTACATCTAGACCGGATTTCATGTTGAGTGTGGGAATTTGTGCATGGTTTCAAGCCGCACCTAAGGAAAGCCACTATGTGGCGGTCAAGCGAATCTTTCGATATTTGGCTCATACCCCAAACTTTGGCTTGTGGTACCCAAGAGGAGCTAACTTCAACCTTTTGGGCTATTCAGACTCAGATTGGGAGGGAGACAAAGTGGATAGGAAGTCCACCTCCGGAGGATGCCAATTTCTTGGTTGCTCTTTGGTGAGTTGGTCTTCTAAGAGGCAAAGTTGTGTGTCTCTCTCGTCCACCGAAGCGAAATATGTGGATGCCGGTAGTTGTTGTGCTCAACTTCTCTGGATGAGGCAAACTTTGAAGGATTATTGTGTCATTTGTGACGAAGTGCCTGTTTGGTGTGACAATGAAAGTGCCATCAAGATCTCTATCAACCCGGTGCAACACTTCAAGAGGAAGCATATTGAGATTCGGTATCACTTCATCTGGATTACATTAGGCGAGGGGAGATCAAGCTCAAATATGTCAACACTCATGATAACCTTGTAGATATTTTCACGAAGCCCTTGGATGAAGCAAGATTTCGCGAGTTAAGGCATGAGCTAAATATCATTGATTCGAGCAATGTAGCTTGAACCCTTGCACAGCTCACTATACTCAACTTGATATCTTGTTTAGGTGTAGGCATGGACATAGGGGGAGTGTTGTTCTCTCAATGAACTCTCCCTCCCCCCATTATGCATAAATTGATCCACTCTTTCACATTAGCCATCCTTGATGGTACTTGTGCTTCAAAGACGAGTTTTGGTCATGGGCCCAAGGATAATTCTTCACGGTGCCATACCTATTGACTCAAAATAGGTGGCTCCGGCGATCGCCCTCTCCTTGGAGAGGTTGTCGTTCGTGTTTGGTTCTTATTTTCTTTTGCCTTTTGTGACATGTGTGTTTTTGAGTTGCCTAGTTCATTTAGCTCTTCTGTGTGTCTGGTTGCTTGAAGGTGGCATTGCAAAGGCCGTATCTTTTCTTCTTGTCGAAACTTACACTCTTTGGGCTCGCGGTACTACCGTGGAGTGCCACGGTACTACCGCTGGAGATGGGATGCCCTGTGCCTGCACAGGTGCATCTCCGGCACGGTACTACTACTTCCATCGCGGCAGTAATTTTTTACTATCGCTGGAAGAGCGGTACTACCGCCCTGCATGCGGTCACTACTAGGAAAAGGCGTATACATGGAAGTTTACCAGTAGCGTGTGTTTTGCAGCCCACACTAATGATAATTACCAGTAGCGTGTGTAACAAACCGCGCTACTGGTACAACTTAGCAGCAGCATTGGTTTCTAGAGGGCACGCTACTGGTAAGTTAACCACACCACACACCCCCGACCAAAAAATAGTAGCAGCGTTTGTACTCCAACAAGCGCTACTGTTAAGAATATAGTAGTGGCGTGGGTCCACCAAGAAGCGCTACTGCTACTTATTCTATGTGTAATCTTTTACTAGTAGCGTGTTTTTTGAGCAAGCGCTATAGATAGTTTTACGTACCAGTAGATATTTTGGCTAGCACACATAGCAGTAGAGCGCTTTGGTGCCCCGCGCTACTGCTATGGTCGCCAGCCAAAATATCCGCCACCTTCCCCCCTCCCCCTCTTCTTCCCCCCTTTCTTTCCCCCCTCCCTCTTGCACTTGCTTGTTCTTCAATGCGTCCCCCTCTTCTTTA
>NC_041385.1:49284984-49298679 GCF_002162155.2 Triticum dicoccoides
CCCCTCCATTAATGCCCTCCCCCCTCTTCCATTAATGCCTTCCCTCTTCTCTCCCTATCATCTCCCACTATCTCCCTAGCTAGCTAGCTCTCTCTCTCTCCCTAGCTAGCTAGCTAGCTAGTTAGAGCTATATATCTAGAGCTACTAGGTAATTAAGAAGAAAGGTGCTTGTCGGTGTCAAAACCGGCGGATCTCGGGTAGGGGGTCCCGAACTATGCGTCTAGGCGGATGGTAACAGGAGACAAGGGACACGATGTTTTTACCCAGGTTCGGGCCCTCTCGATGGAGGTAAAACCCTACTCCTGCTTGATTAATATTGATGATATGGGTAGTACAAGAGTAGATCTACCACTAGATCGGAGTGGCTAAACCCTAGAATCTAGCCTATGGTATGATTGTTGTTCGTCCTACAGACTAAAACTCTCCGGTTTATATAGACACTGGAGAGGGCTAGGGTTACACAGAGTCGGTTACAATGGGAGGAGATCTTCATATCGTATCGCCAAGCTTGCCTTCCACGCCAAGGAAAGTCCCATCCGGACACGGGACGGAGTCTTCAATCTTGTATCTTCATAGCCCGGGAGTCCGGCCAAAGGTCATAGTCCGGCCATCCAGACACCCCCTAATCCAGGACTCCCTTAGTAGCCCCTGAACCAGGCTTCAATGATGACGAGTCCGGCACGCAAGTTGTCTTCAGCATTGCAAGGCGGGTTCCTCCTCCGAGTATTTCATAGAAGATGTTGAACACCAGGGTAGTGTCCAGCTCTGCAAAATAAGTTCCACATTCCTTCGTAGAGAGAATAATATTCGCATCAATCGGATCTGCTGACGTATTCCGTGGCGTGAAATCATGCCACAGCTAGGCTCTTTATTGATTTTATTGTTCCACCTCAGCGCGTTTAGCGAGGCGGTTTCCCTGGCACATCTTGTCAAAGCAGAGATCGTGTCCCCTTATTCCGGGATTCTCATCAATACGAACGTGGGTAACCCAACCGCGCCATTAATCGCAGCGCTTGGAAGATAAGCGAGTTTTATTAGGACGGTGGGGGGGCTCGTAGTTTTGGCTGCCCATATAAGGAGATAAGAATCTGCCCTTTCCATTCACGCCTTCTTCCTCCTCTCCTTATCCGTCCCTGCGCGCTCGAGCTCCAGCGCCCAAGCCCGCACTTCCCATCTCAACCTTCTCCAACCATGTCCGGAGCAGGAGGTAGATGGATGGCCTCCTCCGTTACGGAGGGGCAAATCAAGAAACTGAGGAAGGCCGGATACTTTTCTAACGACATTGCGCACCGGCTTCCAGATGTGGGTCAACTCATCCCCACCCCCAGGCCCCATGAGAGGGTTGTTTTTCTTCCCCATTTCCTCCGTGGACTGGGTTTTCCTCTTCACCCGTTCGTCCGGGGGCTCATGTTCTACTACGGCCTGGACTTCCACGATCTGGCCCCTAACTTCATCCTCAATATCTCGGCATTCATCGTCGTGTGTGAGGCCTTCTTCCGCATCCAGCCCCACTTTGGCCTATGGCTGAAAATCTTCAGCGTCAAGCCGAAGGTTGTGAAAGGCCGACAAGCGGAATGCGGAGGCGCCATGGTGGGCAAGATAGCCAACGTCACCTGGCTCGAGGGTGCCTTCGTGGAAACCATCAAAGGGTGGCAATCGGGGTGGTTTTATATCACCGAGCCGCGTGACCCTAAGTGAGTAGCGGCCCCCGAATTTCGACCCGGCTTCCCCACCCGTCTCACATCTTGGAAAGAGATGGGCCTGTCGTGGGGCAATCCGGAAGAGGTGACTGGACTCCAAATCTGCGTCCGAGACCTGGTGACCAAGAAGGTCTAGCTTGTCAACGTGGTCCAGGTCATGCTCTTCCGCCGGATCCTCCCGTGTCAACGACGGGACTTCAATTTGTGGGAGTTCAACCCGGCCCAGCACCAGACTCTATCCCGGATCTTCAAAACGAAGCACGAGGACGCCTGGAAGGTGCTTTTCAAGAGTTCCGAGGTCCCTCCTCCCGTCACCGAGGATCACGGATTCTGCGCCAAACGTCAAGCCTCCGAAGTAAGCTTACATTTAGTCCCTTACGGGATACCCGAATTTCATAGCGTGACTTTATGTGGGATCTAAACTCCCGTTCCTTTGACAGGACTGGAAGAGGACGTCCGGACAGTTTGACTGTCCGACTCCTTTGCCCGAAGGCCCAGCGGACGCGCAATTAGCAAAGCTGCTGGTTCCGGCACCTCACGTGGTGCCGAAGAAGAAGGCCAAGGAGAAGGCCACGGGGACCCGAAAGAGTTCCCGGTGTCCGGGGGCGTCGGATTTGCCCGACAACCCCAACGCTCCCTCTGCCTCCGAAGATGAGGAGGAGGAAGAAGAAGGAGAAGCCTCTCCCCCTCCAACGGGGGGAGGCACGAAAAGAAAGGCCGCCCCAACTGGGGAAGCCAGAGGGTCCAAGAAGGGGAAGTCCCTTCTGCCGGACTACGCCCCCGACGCCGAAGACGGCGAAGGGGAATGGCCATCCAGGGTCAAGCCCCTGGCAACATCGTAAGTGTCCGACTACCCAAACTACTTATAGCGCTCCTCTAGTATTTGATAGCTTCTCATGCCGAATTTTAACAATGCAGCCCGCCCAGAGCTCAGCTCGATGATTCGACGAGCGGCTCCTTGGGCTCGTTGGATGTGAATAGTGCCTCGCTTCCGACAGCCTCCTCCCCTCTCCCTACGAATGATGCCGAGGTGGAGTCCCAAAGGGGACTAAACCAGGAGGAGGTGGTTCTGGAGACGCCGCAAGGCGACCTCCCGGACTCTAGGCCCAAAGGGGACAAAGCCCCGGAGGGATCCAAGTCCGGCCCGGGGCCGGACACTGCTCCAGAACCATCAACGGTTCTGGAGTCCAACAGGCGGCGCCTTCATAAGAAGGGCAAGCCTACGACGCCGGTGACCTCCATCCATCCAAAGGCGCCGGACAATTTGCTAGAGGCGCTTAACGGCGCCTCTATCGACGAGGAACACCGCACTGTTATGAGTGCGGTGATTCAGAAGGTCCAGTCCGCCAAGAGCGGGCTGACAGAAGCCTGTTCAAGCCTGTTAACGGGCTTTGAGGTATGTGTTCGAAAACATATATATAAAAATATTACCGCATAGACAGTAGCCCCTGATGCTCAGTTCGGTGTTCAGAAAGAAAAACCGAGCTGAGGATCTAAAAAGATGTACGCAGGAATCTAATAGCAATATGTCAATATGGGAATGCAGGCTGCGCTACTGACCTCTGCCGCACTGACTGCGGAGGTCAATGCATTGAAGGAAAGCCTCGAGCGGTCTGAGAGCGAGCTCGGCCGTGCCAAGAAGCAGCTCGAGGATAAAGAAGGTACATAGTACCTCCTGTAAATGTATATAGAAATACTTGGTTGCAAAATAATAACAGGACCAACGTTAATGTTGCAGGAGCCACTAACGAGGTGGCGACCCTGAAAGAGGCGGTCTCCGAGGCTGAAAAGAGTGTGGCCTTGGAGCGCACCGAGCGAGAGAAGCAGGAGACGCGGGTGGCGAAGGTGCGGCAAGAGCTCCAGGCTCTCGTGGAAAAACACGAGAGTTTGGAGCGTGACTCGAAGACTCGAGAGTCCGAGCTTGCCTTGGTTCTTGAGAGTGCCAAGACCGCTAAGGCCGAGGCCCAGAAGGCCCTTCAGGAGATCAAGGCGATGAAGAAGATAGCGGCGGGTAAGGCATTCTTTATGCAAAGCAAAAATATAAAAGTTAATTATCTCCTACTTACCCGAATTCGGAGCTCTCCAGGAGCGTTCGTCGATCTGCCTCGTAGTGTGTCTGATGCCGCCGCATACTACCGAGCCGAAGAGGGGAGCTCGACAAAAAAAGTGTTCTGGTCTCAGTATGCTGAGTCTGGACATCCGGTGCCCCTGAGTGACCAACTGAAGCAGCTGGTTGAGCTCCACAAGGTGGCCGAACAGGCCATGAAGGGCCTCATAGCTCGGCTGTGGCCTGGAGAAGCCATGCCTGGGAGCTACTTCGGTCTGGTGCGGCGGCTGCTGGACGCGTGTCCGTGGATTGAGGTCGTCAAGCGCTCCGCTTGTATTGAAGGTGCCCGTCGGGCCCTTGCCCGTGCTAAGGTGCACTGGGGCAAGCTAGACGCGGAGAGGCTGTTGACGGACGCGCCACCGCCGGGCAAGGAGTATCGTACGCCCGAGATGTATTACAATGGCATTCTGAAGGGTGCCCGCCGCATAGCGGATGAGTGCTCCAAAGATGTAATTTTTGAGTGAACTCACATTTGTTATCCTGTACGCTGAAGCTTTGTTCATATGCGTTAAGCAATGCTTGTTAATTTAAAATATTACCTTCTGTGCGGCCGTTTATCAAATCTGATAGATGCAAGTCGTCGGCTTCGACCCCCATGCCATGAGTGCTGGGGTGTTCAGGATAAACCTGAGCGCTCTTGTTCCCAATCTTGGGTCCATCTAGGGAGGCGTTCAGCACAGCGAACCATGCCGTCGGACTTATAATGCTTTATCACTCTCACTTAGCCATAGAATTCTATAATTTTAAATTTCGGCGAAGCCCCTAGTATTCGGAAGACCAAGTTCGGGGCGCTATCCACGCCTAGGCCGGATAAGTCCGGGTCCTCGCTTGAAGCGGCATAAGTCTTTAAGGACTCGAAAAAACCTCGCGAACAGCGACCGGTCTCTCACACTATCATGACAGTCAGTTTTAGCTTTCTCTACTGAGGTGTTAACCCAGCTCAACTGGGGCACAATTGCAGTAGTTCTCCCAGCGCTACCTTAGCCAACAATGCGGAACATAAGGTACCAAAACATGGGAGCCAGGCAAACCAACTATTGACCAAAGACATGATTCGGAGCCGATGCATATAGTGCTACAAGTTTGGGGTGCCGCACTTGTTAGAGTGTTCGGTCTTCTCACACTGCGTTATGGGGTGTTGTAAGCCCCTGGTGTATTATCCATGCCAAAGTGTACGGTTGCATAGTGTCATGACTAAACATGTTTGCATATAAAAATAGAGTACAATAATAGATAAGAGCTATGTATTGTTTATTAAAAAAGGGCTGCTGCGAGAGCAGAACGATACAAAAAGTGCGGTAAGCAAGAGATCGGAGTATTTGACATATTCCCCTTCAGGGGCAAGCTGCAGGATTGTAAGAGAAACAGGTATTAAACTCGTTATAGAGACCACCTTGACTTTTGACGTAGCTTGCTTCCTCCCTGGCTATTGCATCGTTTGTTCGGCGATAGTATTGCCGGACAGGCCTTCCGAATAGTTGGGTCCTGAAAGTGTGTAAAAAAGGAAAACGGCGAAATAGGGAGCCCCCTAGTGCGGTTAAGCCACATTCTAGGCGTGCCGTTGTTGTGCCCCTCCCCTTATGCCCATGGTATCTCTAAGGCGTAATTATGTACGCGCGGTACCAGCATTGCCGCTTGGCGGGGGCTGGGGTCGGGGTCGCACTGCTATGCTTTCTTGGAACGTGCCAGGCGGATTTGTTGTAGGTTACTTCGGGCTCGCTTGACGTTGTCCGGACATTTGGCGCCTGGATTGGAGAACTGCCTTGAAAGGCTACTCTGTACTTCCGCCGCCAGGGCCGTCGTGTGCTCCTCCATTCGGAGAGAGCGTTTTGTGTTTCCATTTACCGTGATGACTCCGCGAGGTCCTGGCATCCATAGCTTGAGATATGCGTAGTGCGGCACCGCATTGAATTTTGCAAATGCGGTACGTCCGAGCAGGGCATGATAGCCGCTGCGGAATGGGACTTTGTCGAAGATTAAGTCCTCGCTCTGGAAGTTATCCGGTGATCCGAAGACCACCTCGAGTGTGATCGAGCCTGTACAGCTGGCTTCGACCCCTGGTATGACACCTTTGAAGGTTGTCTTTGTGGGTTTAATCCTTGAAGGATCGATGCCCATTTTTCGGACTGTGTCCTGGTAAAGCAGGTTCAGGCTAATGCCGCCGTCCATTAGGACTCTGGTAAGGTGAAAACGTCGATAATTGGGTCTAGGACCAGTGCGGTGAATCCACCGTGACGGATGCTTGTGGGATGGTCCCGTCGATCGAAAGTGATCGGGCAGGAGGACCATGGGTTGAACTTTGGGGCGACTGGCTCCAGCGCGTAGACGTCCTTGAGAGCACGCTTCCGCTCCCTTTTGGGGATGTGGGTTGCGTATATCATATTCACCGTCCGAACTTGCGTGGGAAATCCCTTCTGTCCTTTGTTGTTCGGCGGTCGGGGCCCCTCCTCGTCATCACTATGTAGCCCCTTGTCTCTGGTCTTGGCACTTATCTTGCCTGCCTGCTTGAACACCCAACAATCCCTGTTGGTGTGATTGGCTGGCTGTTCGGGGGTGTCGTGTATCTGGCACGAGCGATCAAGTATCCGGTCTAAGCTGGATGGGCCCTGAGGGTTTCATTTGAATGGCTTCTTCCGCTGACCCGGTTTAGAGCCTCTGAACCCGGCATTGACTGCCGTATCATCAGTATTGTCACTGTTAATGCGGCGCTTATGCTTGTTGCGGCGTGACCTGCCGTTGTTATCCTTGTTATCCGAATTGCCGGGGCTCTTGCTTATGTTATTGCTTCGAGCCAGCCAGATGTCTTCTCCCACGCAGAAGCGGGTCATGAGTGTCGTGAGGGCTGCCATAGACTTCGGCTTTTCCTGTCCTAGGTGCCAGGCGAGCCATTCGTCTCGGATGTTGTGCCTGAAGGCTGTGAGGGCCTCGGCGTCTGGACGATCGACTATTTGGTTTTTCTTTGTCAGGAACCGTGTCCAGAATTGTCTGGCCGATTCCTCTGGTTGCTGGATTATGTGGCTTAGGTCATCAGCGTCTGGTGGTCACATATACGTGCCTTGGAAGTTGTCAAGGAATGCAGATTCCAGGTCCTCCCAACAACTGATTGACTCGGCTGGCAGGCTATTAAGACAATGTCGAGCTGGTCCTTTAAGCTTGAGAGGGAGGTATTTGATGGCGTGTAGATCATCGCCACGGGCCATGTGGATGTGAAGGAGATAATCCTCTATCCATACCGCAGGATCTGTTGTGCCATCGTATGATTCGATGTTTACGGTTTTGAAGCCCTCGGGGATTTGATGATCCATTACTTCGTCTGTGAAGCATAGTGGGTGTGCGGCGCCCCTGTACTGAGCTATATCGCGACGTAGCTCGGACGAGCTTGGTCTGTTGTATTCGGACGGGCCATACTTATTATGTCCAGCGTGACGGCTAGCGTCATGTGACGCGGGGCGCCCATGCGATCCGTAGATCGATCTTGTTTGCCTTGCCTTATTCTCCAAGATGTCTCGCAGGTCTGTTGCATCTCCCCGTACTCTGGTATGTTTTGAGCAGTGTCGGAGTGCGGTTTGGGTCGAGTGCCTGAAGGCCTCTCTATCGCGGCCACGGGGTGCCCGATCGGGCGCATCGTACGCTGGTGATGTAGGTTTAATTGCTTCCTCCTCAAGTTGGGGAAGCAGCCTGCGCTTCGGGTAGCTCTTGGATGGGCGTTCTAGTTTATACTCTTCGGCCGCCAGGACTTCGGTCCATCTGTCGGCTAGCAAGTCTTGGTCAGCTCTAAGCTGCTGCTGTTTCTTCTTGAGGCTGCTTGCTGTGGCTACGAGTCTGTGTTTGAAACGCTCTTGCTCGACGGGATCCTCTGGCACGATGAATTCATCGTCGTCGAGGCTTGCCTCGTCTTCGGAGGGAGGCATGTAATTGTCGTCCTCATCCTCTTTGTCGGCCGCTCTCTCACGAGGGCTGGCTCCTTCGTTCTCCTGCACTGAATCCTGCTGGAGGGGGTTGTCTTTGGCACTGTCCGACGTATTGTTATCTCCGGTTCCAGAATTGCCGTTTTTGCTTTGGCGAGACTTAGAGCGGAGCCGCTGACGTCGGCACTTGGGTTGCTTCTTGGAGGGGTCATCCTCCGTTTTCTCCTGGCCATCCCCCGCTTTAGGGGTGTCCAGCATGTATATGTCATATGACGAGGTGTCTTTCCAGTTCCCTATAGGCACTGGTTCTTGTTCGTCTCCTTCATCGGCGTCCATTCCGTCGATGTCTTCGGTGTCGAAGTCGAGCATGTCGGTTAAATCATCGACAGTGGCTACAAAGTGGGTGGTGGGTGGGCTACAAATTTCTTCGTCGTCCGCGTCCCAACCGTGTTGGCCGTAGTCCGGCCAGGGCTCTCCTGACAAAGGGAGAGACTTTAATGAATTCAGGATGTTGCCGAAAGGTGAGTGCTGAAAGACATCCGCGGCGGTGAACTCCATGACCGGAGCCCAATCGGGCTTAACCGGGAGAGGTGCGGGATTGACGGAGTCCGGATCGGAGTCCGGCACCTCGGAGTCACGGGCCTTGCAAGGGGATAGGCCGGTATCCGGCTCTATCGCCGTAGAGATTGCAGTTTCCGGGGTGGCGTCTAACCGTCCGCCCCCGACTTGCGTAGTGGGCTCCGAGCTAATGGTCGGAGCAGACACCTGAGCGGCGCTCTGGGCGTTGTCCGGTGACAGAGCTAAATCGTGTCCATCATGACAATGCGGCGCGCCCGGTTGTGGCTCGAATCCGTCGAAGATCAAGTCCCCACGGATGTCGGCCGTGTAGTTCAAGCTTCCAAACCTGACCTGATGGCCAGGGGCGTAGCTCTCGATCTGCTCTAGATGGCCGAACGAGTCAGCCCGCAGTGCGAAGCCGCCGAATACGAAGATCTGTCTGGGGAGAAAAGTCTCATCCCGGACCGCGTCGTGGTTGACGAGCGAAGAATCCATCGGGCCTAAAAGGCGACGACACATAGGAACTCTCAATGAAAGCACCAATGTCGGTGTCAAACCGGCGGATCTCGGGTAGGGGGTCCCGAACTGTGCATCTAGGCGGATGGTAACAGGAGACAAGGGACATGATGTTTTTACCCAGGTTCGGGCCCTCTCGATGGAGGTAAAACCCTACTCCTGCTTGATTAATATTGATGATATGGGTAGTACAAGAGTAGATCTACCACGAGATCGGAGTGGCTAAACCCTAGAATCTAGCCTATGGTATGATTGTTGTTCGTCCTACGGACTAAAACTCTCCAGTTTATATAGACAGCGGAGAGGGCTAGGGTTACACAGAGTCGGTTACAATGGGAGGAGATCTTCATATCGTATCGCCAAGCTTGCCTTCCACGCCAAGGAAAGTCCCATCCGGACACGGGACGGAGTCTTCAATCTTGTATCTTCATAGTCCGGGAGTCCGGCCAAAGGTCATAGTCCGGCCATCCGGACACCCCCTAATCCAGGACTCCCTCAGTGCTCGATATCCCTCTCGACACATAGGTGAGCAAAAAAAGGTGTTTGTGTGGATTGGACAGAAACTATATATATATGGGTGATATGAGAATATATATACCGAATTGTGTGTGGCATAATTCGAGTTGCCTACATTGTGTATTTGATGAAATAATGTGGGTGACATGAGTTGCCTATGTTTTGCCAAAATGTCAATTCAATTCCGTTTCGGCGAATTTCGAGCATGCAAACTCAATATGTCCAATGTTTAGGGAAGGCCATGCCGAATTTTTGCATGAATTTGATCCATGCATGCATATATATGTGGTTATAATATTTGCTCAGCACAGGTGATAATGAAGGTCAATGGAAGGATGGTGGAAAGATATTGGCAATCCGATGTGGATGACATGTATGAAAAAAGACTGAAGGATGTTTTATGTCCTTGTCGAAAATGCAAATGAGGAGTCAGGCTTAACCCCTTTAAGGGTGGTAAATTCGAGGCGCACCTGCTCACGCATGGTTTCATGCATGGCCACACTCGGTGGATAAGTGAAGATGATGAGGAGGAGGAGGAGGACATCAACGGGGCAGGAAATAACGACATGGGGCCACCAAACAAAGTGATGATCGATTATGTGCTCGAAGAGGAAGACGGCCTCAAAAATGTCAATGGCAAAGAGGCAGTTCAAGGCGGAGAAGACGCGGACACTCCGCCGTCTTCGTTGCTACTAAGTTCAGCCATGCGGGACCCACATGTTTGAGACCTGCTTCGCAAGAAGACGACTAGCTACAGAGCTGCTTCAAGAGAGGAGGCCAAACTGGCACAACTGGAGGTAGACTCGATGACTCCTTTGTATGATGGTTGCAATCCCGAGGTGACCCGCTTGAGTTTCACACTAGAACTTATAAAGACGAAGGCAAAAAACAAATGGACAGATACAAGCCTGGATGAGATTCTGAAGTACCTAAAGAAGGTTCTTCCCGCAGGAAGCCTGTGTCCTACTAGTGTCGAGGAGGCAAAGAAAATCGTGTGCCCTCTTGATCTGCCACATATTAGATATTACACATGCATCAATGATTGCATCATATATTGGAATGAGCACGCGGAAAAAACCATCTGTCGAAAGTGCAATGCTTCACGATATAAAAAGGCCGGAAAGAAAGCTCGACAGAAAGTTGTATGGTACTTTCCGATCACTCCGCATCTACAGCGGTATTTCGTAGATCCTAAGGAAGCAAAGCTTATGCGTTGGCATGCGGAGAGGGTGAAGCCAGATGACGGAGATGAGCCGAAGCTGAGACACCTCGCAGATGCTAGCCAGTGGAGAGCATTAAATGCTGAATTTGAATTTTTCGCAAATGATCCAAGGAACATCGTGCTTGGCGCTAGTAGTGATGGCATGAATCCATTTGGCAACCAGAACACCAATCATAGCACATGGCCCGTGTTTGTATGGATGTACAACCTCCCCCCTAGTTGTGCATGAAGGAAAAATACATACACATGGCTATGCTTATTCAAGGGCCGAGACAACTGGGAAATGATATAAATCTGTATCTCGGGTTACTGAAAGAGGAGCTAGATACCTTATGGAAAACACCGGCCAAGACATGGGATGCAAGCAAAGGAGAGTATTTCTACATGAGAGCCGTGTTGATCACGACGGTGCAGGACTATCTCGGTTACGGATATTTCTCCGGCCAGGTGTGCCACGGATATTGCAGATGCACGAGGTGCATGGATGATACAACTTCTCTGCAGCTATCGAAAGATGGCGGGTCTTTGAAAATGGTGTACATGGGGCATCGAAGATGGCTCGAGAAGGATGACCCATGGAGAAAGCGTGGAGATCTATTCAATGGTAGGGCTGGGCATTGAGGTCCTCCACGTAAGCGTAGTGGTGCAGAAATATATGAGTTATTGAAGAACTGGGAAGAGTGCCCCTCGCCGGGAAAGACGAAGAAAAAGGTGCCAGAGCCCCTGCTGAAGATATGGAAGATGAGATCTATTTTCTGGGACTTGGAATACTAGCCCATATACTCGACACGCCTCATAGCCTTGATCAAATGCATATCACAAAAAATATCATGGAGAGTTTGCTTGGAACATTGATGAACATGCCGGAGAGGACCAAGGATGGGCCGAAGGCAAGAAAAGACTTGGAATTTTTTAATATCAGGAAAGATCTCCAAAATCCTGGTAAAAGGTCAGAGGAGACCGAGACGGAGACAGAGACGGAATATAGGGGCAAAAAAGTAAACAAGAAGGAAGAACAACATTGCCCCCCCCCCTCTTGCTTCACCTTAGATCCGAAGGAGGTCGATCAATTGTTCAAGTGCCTTGCCGGAATCAAAGTTAGTTCCGGATACTGTGGGAAGATAAGAAGATATCTGGACACTAAGAAAAAAAGGTTTAGTGGGATGAAGTCTCACGACTGTCATGTGATGATGACGCATTTACTCCCGGTTGCACTTAGAGGGATTATGGACACACATGTGCGTGAGACACTTACTGACCTATGCCACTTTTTTGATGCTATCTCTCGAAAGTCGATCAGTGTGAAGCAACTCCATAGGCTACAGGAAGAGATCGTTGTCATACTGAATGAGCTAGAGATGTACTTCCCGCCTGCGTTCTTTGATGTCATGGTGCATCTATGTGTCCACATCGTGGACGACATCATCGACCTAGGGCCGACATTCCTGCATAGCATGATGCCGTTCGAGAGGATGAATGGGGTCATCAAAGGATTCGTTCGTAACATGTCCCGTCCAGATGGAAGCATAGCCCAGGGATATCTGACCAAAGAGTGCATCTCTTTCTGTGAGAGTTATCTGACCAAAGACCCTGTTGTGGGTTTGCCCGTCAACAAGCACTGTGGAAGGCTCGAAAGCAAAGGTCACACCAATGGTCATAGGGATGTGAATGTGTTACGCTCGGGCCGACAAAACAACCTTGACAGGGCCAACTTAGTAGTGCTACAACACCTAGATGTGCTAGAAGATTTCATGACACTGCACAAAGAGACCATCGCAAAGAAGTACCGTGACCTTGGGGTGCACAGGACGGATGCTGAAGTTATTAGAGAGCACAACTCCACTTTCGTGTGTTGGTTCAAAGAGCAAGTTCTGGCTAATCCCCCAGAAGAGGGTTGTCCGAACGGAACACTCATATACGCCTTAGCACATGGCCCCTCGACCAACCTCGCAACTTATCAAGCATACGATATCAACGGATACACGTTCTACACGGAGGAGAAAGATATAAACAGTGATGACCAAAACTCAGGGATGACGATGGAAGCCATGACCGGGAATGTAATTGAAAGATATTACGGAAGGGTCGAAGAGATATGAGAGCTTAACTACTCTGGATTGCATAGCGCGATGATGTTCCGTGTCAGATGGGCTAAGAATGTACACAGAGAAAACCGACATTTCACTATGATGTGTATACCCGACTCCGATAGCGGTACCATCAATGCCATCGCCAAAAATGAGGCATGGGTACACGCTAAACACGTGACACAATGTTTCGTCATAACTGATCCGATCAATCCTAGCCGTGTTGTCATGAAGACAAGCAAAAGGAGCATCGCCGGAATGGCTGGAGTCGCCAACGAGGAAGACTATGACCAGTACGTTGATCCGATGAGGGAAGATGATGCTGATGACGACGAAAATACGTCAAAAGAAGAATGAAGACTACATTACCTACGAAAGATCGTAATCCCTGGAGAAGGAAAAGTCAAGACCATGGGCTCAATTATTCGACAATGAACAAAAGAGGGAAGAAGATCAGTCTGAAGCGTCGTTGTCGCCCAAGCTGACAAACTAATCCCCAAAGTTTGTGTGTGTCTATCTATTTTCTATACCGCCGATAGCGGTCAAATGATGTAAGATATATTATACTAATTATTATCCGGAGGGTAACAGTGGAATTGCTCAAACGACGAACCAAATTAAAGGAAGGAAAGTGCAAAAGAAAGATAAGAAAAAGAAAAGTGCAAATGAAAGAAAAAGAAAGGAAGTTTTGCAAAATGAAATGAAAAGAAAAATAAAAAGGAACTAATAAGTTGTGGAAAATGAAATGCAAGAAAAATAAAAAAGAAAAAGAAAAAGGAAAAAATAAAAATAAAAATAAAAATAAAAAAAATATAAAAAAGTTAGCAGTAGCGCGTTTTATCCTGGGCAGCGCTATAGCTAAGAAAAAGAAAACGAAAAAAATTAAAGAAAATAAATAGCAGTAGCACGTTTTTGCTGGACCAGTGCTATAGCTAAATTAGCTATAGCGCATTTTGCCAACACGCGCTATGGCTAAGTTGCCTACAACACCGGTCCGCTAGCCCCCTCTTTCATGTCTCTCTCACTCGTGCCGCTTCTCGATCCCCTCTCTGACGCCACCGCCGACACCGCCCCGCCCCGC
>NC_041385.1:49299018-49299574 GCF_002162155.2 Triticum dicoccoides
TTCCTCTCCGACTCCTCAGCCCTGGCTCTCTCTCTCTCTGACCCCCTCCCACTTCGGCATGTCTCTGCAGATCAGCGACCCCGACGCCGGCCACCGACCCCGACCCCTCAGCGCCTCCCTCCGTGAAGCAGCCGGCGACGCCCAGCAACGCCAGCGAGCACTGGACAGGTGCCTTTGCCTCCCCTCCCAAGTGTTAGTTAGTGTTAGTTAGTGTATTCTGTTAGCTTAATTTAATTGCTGTTAGTGTTAGTTAGTGTTAGTTAGCTTAATTTGCTGTTAGTGCTAGTTAGTTAATTGATGTTAGTGTTAGTTAGTGTTTGTGTTAGCCGAGTGATGGTGCTTAGCTTAAATGCTATTAGTGCTAGTTAGTTAGTGTATTCTGTTAGCTTAATTACTGTTAGTGTTAGTTAGCTTAATTTGATGTTACTGTTTGTTTTTAAATGAAAATGAAAATGAAAATTATAGTTTTTGAAAATTATCTTATGTTGCTGTCCATTTTGAAAATGAGGATTTTTAATGGAAGTGCTTGAAAATTTGGCCACTCTCTCTGCAGATC
>NC_041385.1:49299761-49309698 GCF_002162155.2 Triticum dicoccoides
GTTGTTAAAGTGTTCATAATGATGCAATGGGGAGTGGATCTGTTAGATTGGTTAATGAGTTGTTAGATTAGTGGAAATGTTGATTCATTTCCATTCCGGCAAATTTCAGGCGCTCTATATGTGCACTTTCTAGCAAAGGTCATGCCGAAATTTTCCGTGAATTTCGGCATGACTTGTGCTAGAAAGTTGGACATATCGAGTGCTCGAGAGTTGTTACTCCGGGAATGAAACGACATTTCCGGCAAAACAAAGGTCACTTTTTTTGTCATTATACACTTTATTATATAAAGCTCGATAATTATACGACTATGACATTGAACCCTAGGAAACATGACCGACACCGATGAGGCCGGAGGTTCTCAGTCCCAATTAGGTCGAGCACACGCCTACCTCGACTTTCTGGCGGATCAGGAGAGACAACAAGCTGGGTGTCAGGACCCCCTTGTCATGACGGAGGATGACAGTGGTGGCGCCAGCGCCGACACTGATGCCACCAACGACACCGGCACTGAGACTAGCGCTGATGATGTTGCTAACTACAGCACGGAAGGTGGTGGGACCTCCCAAGCCAGTGAGGGAAATAAGGAAAAGAGGACACGACGCCCAAATGAGCTCGGCACCGGAAGACTGGTGGTCACGGCGGTGCACCCTGGCGAGTTTGAGCCAATAGAGCCGCGAGAAGTGGTAGCGTGTTACGGCAACCAACTAGCATGCATCCTACGGGATACCGCTAACATCAACTCCACAAAAATACGGAAGAATGAAATTTGAAGAAGCTGCTCCTAACTAGGTTGCACGCAAGATTCCTGTTCCCCAATCGGAATGACGATGTCGACCCATGGGATGATGATGCCATGAAAAAAATCAACAACAAAGCCCTAGGGAAGTTCAGCAACGCATTGAGCGCTTGGAAAACTAGGGTGAAAAAGGCGATTCAAGTAGACCATGAAACCTACGCCGAGATTGTTGCAGACAATCCGAAAATTACGATAGAGTACTTTGAAAAGTTCAAGGAGACTTGCAATGAAGAAACTGCCAAGGCCAGGTCGGAGAGAGGCAAGCAGCTGCAGGCAAAGAACATGGGGAACCACCACCTTGGAAGTCGTGGTTACACGGGAAAGAGGCCCCTGTGGGCTAAGGAGGACGCATAACGTGAACCTCAGGGGATCCCACACCCATTGGCTGAGTTCACCGACCAGCAGGAGCACGACTTCATCGGGGCCCGATTCTCGTGGGACCCCAAGAAAAAGAAATTTTTTTTTCACCGACCGGCCGACTAGGAAATTCATGAGAATACTGGTAATTATCCTTTTACCACCTTACATATTAGGTTCTGATCAACGAAGTCTACTACATTCTAGTCGCATTCGTAAATGATTCACGGTCCATTTGGCAGAGAGAGCAACACAAGCTTGCGGACGAGAGCGACTCATCGACTCAGTCGACTCAGTCGACTCAGTCGTCGGCGAAGTACAAGTGGGACGCTCCTTTCAACCGTGCCATGAACATAATGATGGGACACCCGCCCGACCAGCGGCCGCAATATGGACGTGTGCACGGCGTCGGGGATGGCGCCACGTGGAAGTACTATTATAGCGAGGACCCCGAGGCCAAAAGACAGAGAAAGAAGTTTAGTCAAGTGACTATCGACGAGAAGGTGGCGCGGGCGATGGAGAAAGCAAAAGCTGAGACCAAAGCTGAGATAATGGCTGCCTGTAGACATGATATGGCGGCTACCTTTACAAGCTTGATTCCAACTGTGGTCACATGGGCGCAACAAAACCCAAACGCGCCACCAAGTGAATTTCCCATGCCCAACTTCTCCGGGAGCAACTCAATGAACACCGGACCCATACCAGTGCCTAGTATGGAAACCGCACCCGCACCCGCACCCGCACCTCCTCCAGCACCTGCTCCTGGACCCAGCTGTCACAGCAGCCCTAGCTCCGTCTCTGACTTGAACGTCGGGCCGTCGACATTGGCTGAGCTCGAAGCCCTCACGGTAAATACGCGTCGCACCTTCATCAACTCAACTAATTAATTAATCTTCAGTTGCTGTTCTCTTTGGATCTCTGATGCCGCACATATATGTCTTTATAGGCCGAGTCCACTCCATGCACCCTCCTTTACCACATGAAGGGTGGGTTGGTGGATGTGGGGAAGGGTACTATAGTGAAGCCCAAGGATCAATTGTTCCACCGCGGCAGATGCCTCATAACGCCTTAAGGGTCTTCGTACCGAGTGTGAAACTGGGCTACGAGGGTTTCCCTCGTCCAATACAAACCGATGGAGAGGATGACGAGACCCCCACGCAGCTTGGCCAATGCAAAAATTGGCTGATCATGTGGCCGAAAAATCTTCTTCATGTCGAGGTGGCCGTGAGCACACCAACGGAACCTCAGGAAGGTATGACCACAACCCCTCCTACACAAGTACAACCATCGTCTGTCCTGCTTGCTGAGATTGAGAGACACGAGGAAGGAGGCCAACCGTTCCGGCAAATGATGCCATCTGCCCCATGGAAGAGGATATGGATCATGACATGGAGGAGGCCGAGGACCCTCTCCAGTATATCCATACCGGCTATGACATGGAAGTAACACTGAGTCAACCATATGAATATGAGATGCATGTACTAGAGCCAAAACGTCCTCGGGAGTGCAAGAAGTCTTTGTTCATGCAATCCTCGCAGGACACGCCTCCAGATGCCGGTTCCACCCAAGCTCAACTACTTAGCCAGAGTCGTCCAATGCTGAGCCCGAAAACACTAGGGGTGGTGCTCAAGGAGGGTCTGACAGACCCACCAGCACCTCAGCCCACTAAGAAGAAGCGAAGGAAGAGACCGGCGGCGAAAAAATCCAATAAAGCTAGCAATGTTGGTTCTAGCAGCCAGCTGCCTTCGACCAAGGTTGATAGTGTACCGATGAAACATGCGCCATTAATCCATGTCGCAGGAGAGCCAATGGTACCGGCGAATGCACTAGCTGCCATAACAGGGGATCTCACGAGACTCCATGACCATGTGCTTTTGATAGAGAGAAGCCTCCTTGCCTCGAATGATCCAGGATACCCACTTTATACGGTTCATGTGACGAGCAGTTGCAAGATGTACGTCCACACATGCCCCACGGACCTCTTCTTCCTGAGGTTTGATTACATCTTCCAGATGTTACAAATGAGGACACTCGATTTTACGTTCGTCCGCCTATATGCATTGCACATGAACTACATCGTCAGGAGAGAGCATGTCACCGGTCTTACGATCGCGGACCCATACTACATGCATGAGGGCTTCTTGTCAATCAATGATGCCAACCTTCAATATGTGACTCAGTACATCGAAGAATTCTTGGTCAGCAATACTGACAAAGAAACGATTCTCCTATCTTATCATCCCGGGTAAGTCATCCGCGGATAGCACTACAACACATACATCCTTTCGTGCATTTCAATAATTACTTTGCACACATGGAGGCTAACTTGATCATGTATTTTGCACAGCGGGGGGTGTCGTGCCGTTCTCATCGTTCTTTACCCTCGTTACTCCCGCGCTCTATATTTGGACCCGTCGAAGAACATACAGAAGAAAGATTACACACACATAAAGTATGTTCTGGACAGAGCTATGCTGGGCTTCAGCATGCGGGGTGGCTACATACAAATTAAAAGAAATAAAATAAGGTCGGGGTCTGTTTCAGTCACAAGACTGACTTCTGTTGCATTCCGCAACCGGCAAGAAGTGAGAACGATGGATTCTACGTCATCCATATAATGATCGAGTACAGAAGGGATGTGCAATCACTTTGCATGAAATCTTCATCTGATACCCATATCCAGAGATAGGCCGAAGCCTTTGGAGCCGTGCCGGATAATCGACTTCGAAATGATTTCTATCGGATCCAGCAGGAAATTGCGTCCATCATCATGAAAGATGTCCTCGAAGAGAAAGGGATGTTCTGCGGTGGCCAAACATCGCGAGCTGGCGTCCGAACCCGCATTGACCTACAATGTCTGGACATGACGCCTTTCACTAAACTTAGGTCCGTCCTCCCGGAAATGGACAGATGGGAAGAGTGCACTGCTTAAAAACAATGTGTCTGTTTAGTTACTTGTTACTTTTTCTATACGACGAAACTTCGAATGTCTCAGTACGACGAAATTGATGTATGGTGTCGCGCTCTAGTTAATTACTTACTGTACGATGTGCTTGTTAACTATGTTTACTATATATGTTGCTTCTATTTCATAACTATTTCGTTCAATCCGCTTCATGATATATATATATATATGTGCATCTCTGACAGGTATATAGATCAACGATGGCGAGAAAGTGGTATGCCGTGTATGTAGGGCATGTTCCGGGTGTGTATGATGAGTGGCCAGAGTGTCAGGCCCAGGTCTCTGGCTTCTCCGGCGGAAGCCAGAAAGGGTTTGATAGCAGAGCGGAAGCCGAAGCTAGTTACTTGAGATTCATGGCACAACAGGGGATTCAGAACCAGCGCCGCTTCAAAAACTACTACACAATACCGCTTTTGATCATCGTGATCGCTCTTATCTCGTATGTCATAGTTTAGGTAGATGATGAAACATGTGTCTACGGTGATAATGTAAGAGACATGTGATCATTAACTTGTATCTCTATTTCGAGATGATGATGAGATCGACATCATTTGTGTTCGATAATGATGATATGATGAAACTATGTTGTGCCACTTTGATGATGATGATGAGACATTCATTTTTCATATAGTTTCAGTGTATGTGTATGTTGTAATTGTATAAAATACGAATATAGCAAAAAAAATACTAGCAGTAGCGTGGGGTTTTGGAGTAGTAGCAGCACTGCTTTACCAGTAGCGTTGGTCGTATAGCGACGCTACTACTATTAGTAGTAGCAATGGACAGAGGCGCGCTACTACTAGACATAGGTCGCAGCAGCGCTGGTTGAAACACATGCTACTGCTAAAAAATATCTGTAGCGTCGTATCAGTAGCATGCCTGCCCATGCTACTAATAGCCAAAAAACCAGCGCTACTGGTAAGGGTTTTCATAGTAGTGGGTACTACCGCGATGACCCATGGTATTACCTTGCTGTCGCGAGCGGGTGGGGGTTAAGAGCGGGGCAGGGGGGTTCCAACTCCCACATACCCATTCATCTCTTTTCCCCACCCCGTCTCTCTCTCCTGCTGAAGAATGGCGCCGAAGGACCTCACGGGATCTCCATCTCCGGCCGCTCTCCTTGCATTCCGGTCGGTGGGATCGTTCCCCCCTCGCACGGTTGCCATGGACCCCGGTATTTCCCCAAGTTCTTTCCTTCTTGTTCCATTCATTTGCTTCTAGGTCTTGGGGAGATGCATGTGTAGTTCATGAGTTTTTTAGCTTTTTTGTTGCAAGAGGGAATTTTAGGAGAGTAGTAGTGAAGTAGACATGCTTTTTCGAGTGATACAATAGTATAGTTTGATGAACGGTAGTACCGGTCTGGTGTTGCGGTTGTTTTTAGATCTAGATCCGCCGTTCCTGTGGCATTAGAAATCCATGCGGTACTACCGCTCCTCCTGGAGCGGTACTACCGCATTCTTGCACACGAACGCATCTCGCGTGGTACTACCGCGCAGCTAGAGCAGTACTACCGCACTGGCGCGCGGAACTAAAAAATTACTTCCGCTTCAGGCACGGTACTACCGTGCCACCCCGGCACGGTACTACCATGGCTGTAATTTTTTACATCTGCTCGCCCGTCCAGTACTACCGTAGATTTGCAAACTATGCTGTTTTGTCATTTCAAATCTCGTGTTTGCTTGTTTCTTTTGATTTTGTCCCTCGCCTTTGCATTAATCCTTCTCGGTTTTGCTGGTTTCGTGTCATGTGTCACACGTGGTGGCTCCGGTTCCAATGCCCGGCACTCCAATCCCAGCCGCGACACCAGCTCCAAGCGGCTTCGCAATCCAGAGGTACCCGAGGGCTCTAGTGCCCAAAAGCGCAATGTCAAGCACACGGCAAGCAAGTTCAAGGAGCCAACTATGGGCATGGACGAGATACCACTCGCCGAGTTTATCGCTCGCAGGAAGCTCAACCCCTATGTGAAGCCCCGTGAGAATTTCAAAGGCAATGAGTTGTTTTGGTCTAAGCAACATAATCCTATCTTTCTAGATGTGATCATGTCCAAGCAGAACATCTATGTGGATGTGCACTGGATTGACATGGTCCATGTGAGGAAGGACATCAACAGAGCATACTTTGGAGAGGCGCTGGATCTGATAGAGCAGTTTGGCATTGAGGATTTGCTAACATTCCACCTCGACTTTGACCCTGAAATTGTGGCTCAGTTCTCTGCGTCAGTTCACTTCCATCCGGATGAGGCGCAAACCATGACATGGATGACCAATGGGCAACAGCTGTCTGCTAGAGGGAAGGAATTCATGACGTTGCTCCACATTCATGATGAGGGGCTCAAGCACCCGTTGGCGTCTGCCCTCATGCCAACCCCGAGTCAACCAACAAGAACAAGCTCCAACCCTACTTTGTTGAGAAGAAGCTTGCCAACGACAAGAAGACATGGGTGCTAAATCCTTTCCTTGACATCATGCACCGGATCTTCCACAACACACTTTTTCCCTGCATTGGTGACAAGGATAAAGTGCATGCTTACCTCGTGGACATGATGCTCATTTGTGAGGAAGCGCATCTCCATCAGACGCAACCACACATCATGTGGTGTGAGTTGCAGTTTGCGGTGTTCAACCGTAAGGTACCCATCTATAGTCCTTACCAATTTTTGTTGATCTCAAACACTTGGGAGCAGCTCTTTCCCAATGAAGAGTTTGAAGCTCCCAACTGGATTTGCCATGAGCCTGTCAAGCTACACATCAAGAGCAAGTGGGCTAACACCACTACCCGGGTCGAGGATGAGGCTGCAAGGATGGATGTGGATGATGATGAGATTGAGGAGGAGGATGCAGATGAGGACAGTTCTGAGGGATACACTCCTTCCTCTTCTGACCCCTCTTGGGCTAAGAAGCTGAAAGCCAAGATGAAGGCCCTGTTCGGCATGCAAGCCAAGGGGCAGTACAGAACCCATGTTGCTTCCAAGGAGATTCGCCAGCTGTAACGCCCCGGATACAACTTTCCATATTTGTAACTCAAACTCGTGCCTTTTCCAGAGATGCGATATGTTATTTCCTCTGTGGTTGGGTTTTTGTCTGTTGTTTTGCATTTTGTTCTTGTTATGCATCTCGTCTCATGTCATCATTCGCATTGCATCGGCATCGTTTTCATAAAACTTGCATCCGCTCGTAGTTGCCGTGTCCCCCCTTGCTTTTGTTGGCCGTTCCGAGACCAACCGGGTTTTCCATTCCCTCTTGTCAAACCAACTAACCTCTCTCAGACCCCCTCATGTGCGTGTCCGAAACTTGCCCCGAACCCGAACCGCTCAGTCGTCACCATTGGATTCAGATCAGCCCCAAAAATCCCTCTCCTAGCCCCCATTTCCTATTTAAGCCCCCCTCCATGCCTATTTGGGACAAACCCTAATCCCTAGGGGATCTGTCCGTTCACCGCCGCCGGACCAACCCTCTCCTCGTTTTCCTCCACCACCAACCAGACGCCACCTCTCGATCCCCACCCAGCCAACCAAACCCGGCCCCGATCTAGCCTCCCACCCATCCATCTGTGGCCGCCAGATGGAGATCCGACGACCACCAACGCGCCCGAGCCTCCTGCAGCGCTCGATCCAGATCGAATCGAGGCCACCTTCTCGCCACAGCCTCCTCTATCTGGAACGGGAGAGGAGCTCCCGATCGAGTACCTCGTCGTCGCCGACGACCACCTCTAGCAGGACCCCCTCCCCTCGCAGCCCCATCTCTTCTCTTCCTCCTGCCTGAACTCTCTCTCACAGCATGCTCCCTCTCTCTCTCGTGTCCCTGCAGGAACCGAACAGCACCGCCCGGCCATGGATGCCGCCATGGACGATGAGCTCCTCAACCCACGCCTTACGGCCTCTCACTCTCGGTGCCCCTTCCTCAAACGTGCCTGCTGATGCCGCCAAGTTCCCCCGCCGCTGCTGCCGTTCCCGAGCCGTCCCCGACCTCCATCTCGTCGCCCACGTCGCCGCCTTGCTCCGCCCTCACCGTCGTCCCGCAGGCGAGCAGCTCCAGCAAGTCGCCGCCCAGCTCCTCCTCCCTCCTATGTTTTCTCCTTTCCCCGCTGCTCCTCTCTAAATTTGCCCCGCCATGGCCGCCTCTTTGCAGCTCACCGACGCGCCCGATGGGATCAAGCTACCGGAGATCCTGCACCAGCCCTGTCGTTGCCTTCTTCCCCGTTGTTCCAGACCCCGCCGACTCGCGCCGCCGTCCTGCGCCACACCTGTGCGCTGGCGTTCTCTGCATCGAAGCCCTGCTTTCGGTTGCAGAGTACGAGCGGCCCCTTCGATCTTGACCGGCTGGGCCACCCGCTTCCGCTGCGTTGACCGCGGCCCAGCAGCCTTCTCCACCGACCGGGCCGAAGCCCATGGGTGAGGCCACACCTTAGCGCCCCTCCTCTATTTTTTTTCCTGTTGGGCCAGCTTGTTTCAGCTCGTTAAGTTTTTTTCCTGTCTGTGATTTTATCAATTATCCAGTGATTTACTGTTTTACAGAAAAACCCCTAAGCTTCATGCATTTAATAACTCATCAACCGTGCATCGGATTAAAATTTTGTTAACATGTAAAATGCTTAGTTTTTCATCAAGTTTCATAATATCCAACTTTCACCCATGTTAAAAATGTTTAAAATGATGTTTGCATTTATTTTTGCTAAATGCCATGCTAAAATGATTTATTTCATAACTAAATAACCGTAGCTCCAAATTTAATAAAATTTATATATAAATGGGGTGGAAAAATGCCTAGATTAACATGGTGCAGTTTATTTTCCTGTTTAACAACAATAAAATTGTGTTTAGGGCAGAACAGTACCAAATTCATAATTTGCATATGGGGATTTTCCGGAATTGTTATTTGTTGTTTCCGGCCTCATTTAAACTTGCCTAAATAGTTAGTTTTATTATGCTTCACCTCTTGCCATGTTTAACAACATTTAATATTGTTGGGTACAAAACCGAGAGAGAACTAAATAATTGATGTGGTGTTTCGTCAATATGCAACTCGTTGCATATTGAGCTCCACTTAATTTTGTAGTGTTGTTTGTTGCACTTGCCATGCCATGCTCTTTAAACCGAACATGCATCATACTTGATTGTGCATCATGCCATGTTTATGCTTGTGTGTTTACCATGTTGTTTGTTTCTTTCCGGTGTTGCTTCTTAGTACCGGTAATGTTGCGATTGTGAGGATTCGTTCGTCTACAGCCGTTTGTCTTCTTCATGGACTCATTCTTCTTCCTTGCGGGATTTCAGGCAAGATGACTGTCACCTTGGATCTCACTTCTATCATTGCTATGCTAGTTGCTTCGTTCTATCGCTTTGCTGCGCTACCTATTTTTTGCTTCTCAAGCCTTCCCAAATTGCCATGCCAGCCTCTAACCTTTTCACCCTTCCTAGCAAACCATTGTTTGGCTATGTTACCGCTTTGCTCAGCCCCTCTTATAGCATTGTTAGTTGCAGGTGAAGTTGAAGATTGCTCCATGGTGGACCGGATTTTGTTGGGATATCACAATATCTCTTATATTATTAATGCATCTATAAACTTGGTAAAGGGTGGAAGACTCGGCCTTATGCCTGGTGTTTTGTTCCACTCTTGCCACCCTAGTTTCCGTCATACCGGTGTTATGTTCCCGGATTTTGCGTTCCTTACGCGGTTGGGTGATTTATGGGACCCCCTTGACAGTTCGCTTTGAATAAAACTCCTCCAGCAAGGCCCAACCTTGGTTTTACCATTTGCCTCACCTAGCCCTTTTTCCCTTGGGTTTCCGGAGCCCGAGGGTCATCTTTATTTTAGCCCCC
>NC_041385.1:49310000-49324420 GCF_002162155.2 Triticum dicoccoides
CGAACCGAGCAACCTGCGGGGCCACCACGGGGCAACTCGAGGGCTGGTTTTACTCATAGCTTGACTTATCCGGTGTGCCCTGAGAACGAGATATGTGCAGCTCCTATCGGGATTTGTCGGCGCATCGGGCGGCATTGCTGGTCTTGTTTTACCATCGTCGAAATGTATTGTAAACCGGGATTCTGAGTCTGATCGGGTCTTCCTGGGAGAAGGTATATCCTTCGTTGATCGCAAGAGCTTATCATGGGCTAAGTTGGGACACCCCTGCAGGGTTTAAACTTTCGAAAGTCGTGCCCGCGGTTATGGGCAGATGGGAATTTGTTAATGTCCGGTTGTAGATAACTTGACACCAGATCCGAATTAAAATGCATCAACCGCGTGTGTAGCCGTGATGGTCTCTTCTCGGCGGAGTCCGGGAAGTGAACATGGTTTTGGGTTATGTTTGACGTAAGTAGGAGTTCAGGTTCACTTCTTGATCATTGCTAGCTTCACAACCGTTCCTTTGCTTCTCTTCTCGCTCTCATTTGCGTATGTTAGCCACCATACTTGCTTAGCCGCTGCTGCAACCTCACCACTTTACCCCCTTCCTTTCCCTTTAAGCTTTGCTAGTCTTGATACCCATGGTAATGGGATTGCTGAGTCCTCGTGGCTCACATATTACTACAACAACAGTTGCAGGTACAGGTTTTGCGATGATCATGACGCGAGAGCGATGCTTGCTTGCGTTGAGTTCTTCTTCTGCTTCTTCGATCAGGGGATAGGTTCCAGGTCGGCAGCCTGGGCTAGCAGGGTGGATGTCGTTTGAGTTTCTGTTTGTGTTTCATCTGTAGTCGGATGGTGCTCTTATGTATTGTGATGTTGTATTCGTGTGGCATTATATGCCTCTTGTATGTATCCCCATCTATTATGTAATGTTGATGTAATGATATCCACCTTGCAAAAGCGTTTCAATATGCGGTTCTATCCTTGGTGGGACCTTCGAGTCTCTTTAGGATAGTATCGCATATTGGGCGTGTCAAGTTGGTATCAGAGCCTCGACCGACCTTAGGAGCCCCTGCTTGATTGATTGCTGGTGTTGTTGAGTCTAGAAGAAAACTATTTTGAGTCTTAGGATTATATATATCGGAGAGTACGATTCTTTTTACTCCTCAGCCCCCTTCGTCGCTCTGGTGAGGACTCTCGACGTACATGTTTTGTCTTTCCTCTCCTCAATTTTTTCACAATTTTTTTTAGCATCACGCGGGTATCTTGGAATCGTTCCGATGGTTTTGGGATGAGAACATTGTTCTTGGTGCCTCCTATCTTTTATGTGGCAGTGACCCAGGGAGTTGAGCTCCGAGGTGTTGTCGTCACAATTTTATCGTTGCAGTTCTGGAATACCTGAGTTTTGCCGACATCCAAAATCTCTTTTATGCAGTTGTTGGTGAGATAACCTCGACACCACCCAGTACTGGGGCGGGAGTTCGGGAGTATTTCCATAACTCGTATAATGGATGCTTTTCGAAGGTTGAGGTACACAATTTCCGAAGGTTTCTTGGTTATGTGTTGACGGATGGATACAGCTGGATGTAGGTATTGTTAGTTTGGGTGAGATATATTGCTTCCCCTGTATCCCCAACACCAGATTGCATAACCAGAAAGTTTCGGGAGTTTATAGGTGGGAATTCAAGTAGCTACTAGAATATCTTTCCGACAGATGCATGATATGGGATTGGGTAAATCTCTATCATATGTATTTGTTCCGGCTTATTCTGCAAGCCAAATCCTTTGTTTTGTTTTATTTGTGGTATTCGAGTTGCTTCAAAGTCAAGTGTTGATTCCATACCTTTCAAGCGGTGTTCTCATATTTCTATGGGAGTACTAATCCTTATTGATCACTGAGGTTGTCATGTCAACTCTTTTCCAACCGGTGTGCTTCTCTTCAAGTGGATCCGATCATTTTCAACATCCGCTAGATCAATTTTAAGTTTTCTTCAACGGTATCCATTCCATCTGCCCCAAGTTGCCTTTGTTTTCCCGCCCTCCCACCCTTTTTCTTCAAGGACTCAGATTTCTTAATCATGTATCCTTTTATTTGTGGGAAGTCTCTTCATTCTTTTCTTTCAATGTTCTTATCCGGTGATTTCCCATGAAGATGCTCAACAGTTTCAAGTTCATCATCCTTCATTGTTGTTTCTTCTCCGGAGGATCCAATTCAAGCTTTCGATATTCATCATATTCCTTTCCTCGTTTCTAATGCTTTCTCATGCCGATACACCTCTTAATCATTCACTTCTTCCTATTCATTTGTCCTGGAGTGCTGAAGATATTTCACAAGACTTGTGTTTCCATTCTCAATCCGTTCAAGATATTTGGAGATTATTATCTCAATCAAGTCATTTAATTCAACCGGTGCAATCTCTTTTCAAAATTATTTCAATGGTGTTTCTTTTGAGTGGGCCCTAACCCACAGGTCTTTTCCCAGGATCTTACCTGACTCTTCTAATTATTCCGGAGCCATTCCTAATTCTTTTTGAGTTTGACGTAAGAATGAATTTTCATCAGTCATATTCCTTCTCCAAGATTGCTTTCAAATCATTTTCATCTTTGGCTCAATCTTTCCTCTTTTAATCCTTCCGGAGTGCCTCAACAATTTGGTGGTGTTTCTCCTTGTCATTCTCGGATTTTGAAGACCGAAGAAGAGTTCCTCTTAAATCCTTACCCGTTCTTCCAGAGATTCATGGTTCTAGCTTCATGCCATCCTCATAATTGTTTTTGATTGTGACAATTCTTTTCTTACCATCCGGAGCATTTCATGAGTTGTTTCCATTTCTTTCCTCCGAAGGCCATCAGGTCATAATTCTTCATTCTCAGCGTGTAGCTATCGTTCTCCAAATCTTACCGGTGAATCGTTCAAATATCCTCTAATCAGTTCATGTTCTCTTCGTTCTCATGTATCTAAATCCCCTCAAGTATATTCATTCGTTTTTCCAATTCTTCCCAGTGAATTGTGCCCTTGCTACTCTCTTTTGCAATTTTTATGGTGGTTCGTTCAAGATTTCACTTCCTTTGTTATCATATCAATTCATTCGTTATTTTTAATCCCACCGGTGGTTCCATCAATACCTTCTCAAGTTTACGCTATATCCCTCTTAATCCTTTCTACGAGAATAACTAGTATGCCAAATCCATTACTTGTCATCAATTTAATTTGATGAAGGATAATCATACAATAAATCTTATTCTTATTTCCTCGAGGTGATTCAATTCTTTTCTTCCGGAGATTATTCATGATGAATAAATTCTTGAGTACAAGTGATTCATATTTCTTTTCGGAGTTGGTCATCATATCACATTCTCGGTTCGAGATGCTTCATCTTTTCTTTTCTGGAGTTCCAAGTTTTCCGCATTATCTCATCGCGAAGCTCCATCTAAATCGTCGCAAGGCTTCACCTTGTGTTCTCAACTTCTTTTTCTTTTCATCATCCTTTTATTACCGGAGTTCTTCATGGAGGCTCTACATGATGGTTCATCAAGGATTTAATTCCTTCTCAAAGTGTTCATCGAGATTCTTTTCAGAGGAGTTCAACCATTCTTCATCTTGCATTCCGAAGTGCAATTCTCTCTATCTTATCTTTTGAGGTGGTGTTATATCATTCTTGACAATTTCTATTCATGTTTCGTGATTCACATGTGGTCAAGAATGAGGTATTTTAAACCCATCACTTTCTTCCCCTGAGTTATCTTGGGTTATATTTCACCTAAAGCCTTCCCTAAGGAATGTTGCTATTGTGGTGCTTATCAATGATCCAAGTTTTCTCCTATCCTCTCGGCAAAAGAAGTTTTCATCTCTTCGTTGCTCTCAAGCAATCAATTGTTTTTCGTTAGTGGCCGTTTGTCACCTCATAATTTTGATTTGTCTTCCATAAGCCCACTACAAGCTTATTCGTTTCGTTGTTGGTTTTCCAACAACTCCGTTATAACCTTCTTGGAAGGGTGCTTTCCAAGTTCTTTTGTGGCAGAAGTTGGCATTTTCTTCTCCATTCTGTTATTCCAATGATCTATCTTCTATTCCTTCTTTCGGAGGCAATGTGATGTTGCTCTCTTCATTCATCATCTCGAATTGTGAAGATCATGTTCTTTTTCCTTGCTCATCCATTTAACCAGAGTGTCGTGTTTTCATTCGAGTTCTCTCATCTTATCAAGTTTTGCCTACTTCCTCAACTGAAGAGCTGTCTGAAATCTTTCTTACCCCCTGTGCCATTCTCTCAATAGTTCCGGAGGTAGTGTGTTGTTGATCTCATCAAGTATCCTCTCATCTTGTCAAGTTCATGTTCAATTCCTTCCATTTACAGTCAGAGTGTTGTCCAAATTATATCATTCTTATCTATTCTTATCTCGTTACAACCAGAGTGGTTTCAATTCCTTCTTGTCCATTGTGCTCGTCATTCATAGCTTTGCAACCTCCAAGGTTCCCATGGTGTTCCTTGTTTCTATTTTCTACCGTAGTGCTCTCAATTGTGTTTATCTCTGTTATGTTCTTTCTTTCAACTTTTCAACCTCTTGAGGTTCATGGTTTCACTCGTTCGTCAAAGAAGCAACTTAGTTTACCTCTTATATTCCTCTTCCGTTTCTCTTCGGTGCCATCCTAGATCTCGGGACGAGATCCTCTCGTAGTGGTGGAGTGTTGTAACGCCCCGGATACAACTTTCCATATTTGTAACTCCAACTCGTGCCTTTTCCGTAGATGCGATATGTTATTTCCTCCGTGGTTGGGTTTTTGTCTATTGTTTTGCATTTTGTTCTTGTTATGCATCTTGTCTCATGTCATCATTCGCATTGCATTGGCATCGTTTTCATAAAACTTGCATCCGCTCGTAGTTGTCGTGTCCCCCCTTGCTTTTGTTGGCCGTTCCGAGACCAACCGGGTTTTCCGTTCCCTCTTGTCAAACCAACTAACCTCTCTCAGACCCCCTCGTGTGCGCGTCCGAAACTTGCCCCGAACCCAAACCGCTCCGTCGTCACCGTTGGATTCAGATCAGCCCCAAAAATCCCTCTCCTAGCCCCCATTTCCTATTTAAGCCCCCCTCCATGCCTATTTGGCACAAACCCTAATCCCCAGGGGATCTGTCCCTTCACCACTGTCGGACCAACCCTCTCCTCATTTTCCTCCACCACCAACCAGACGCCACCTCTCGATCCCCACCCAGCCAACCAAACCCGGCCCCGATCCAGCCTCCCACCCATCCATCTGTGGCCGCCAGATGGAGATCCGGCGACCACCAGCTCGCCCGAGCCTCCTGCAGCGCTCGATCCAGATCGGATCGAGGCCACCTTCTCGCCACAGCCTCCTCTATCTGGAACGGGAGAGGAGCTCCCGATCGAGTACCTCGTCGTCGCCGACGACCACCTCTAGCAGGACCCCCCCCCCTCGCAGCCCCATCTCTTCTCTTCCTCCTGCCTGAACTCTCTCTCACAGCATGCTCCCTCTCTCTCCCGTGTCCCTGCAGGAACCGAACAGCACCGCCCGGCCATGGATGCCGCCATGGACGATGAGCTCCTCAACCCGTGTCTTATGACCTCTCACTCTCGGTGCCCCTTCCTCAAACGTGCCTGCTGATGCTGCCAAGTTCCCCCGCCGCTGCTGCCGTTCCCGAGCCGTCCCCGACCTCCATCTCGTCGCCCACGTCGCCGCCTTGCTCCGCCCTCACCGTCGTCCCGCAGGCGAGCAGCTCCAGCAGGTCGCCGCCCCGCTCCTCCTCCCTCCTGTGTTTTCTCCTTTCCCTGCTGCTCCTCTCTGAAGTTTCCCCGCCATGGCCGCCTCTTTGCAGCTCACCGACGCGCCCGACAGGATCAAGCTACCGGAGATCCTGCACCAGCCCTGTCGTTGCCTTCTTCCCCGTTGTTCCAGACCCCGCCAACTCACGCCGCCGTCCTACGCCACGCCCGTGCGCTGGCGTTCTCTGCATCGAAGCCCTGCTTTTGGTTGCAGAGTACTAGCGCCCCCTTCGATCTTGACCGGCTGGGCCACCCGCTTCCGTTGCGTTGACCGCGGCCCAGCAGCCTTCTCCACCGACCGGGCCGAAGCCCATGGGTGAGGCCACACCTTAGCGCCCCTCCTCTGTTTTTTTCCTGTTGGGCCAGCTTGTTTCAGCTCGTTAAGTTTTTTTCCTGTCTGTGATTTTATCAATTATCGAGTGATTTACTGTTTTACAGAAAAACCCCTAAGCTTCATGCATTTAATAACTCATCAATCGTGCATCAGATTAAAATGTTGTTAACATGTAAAATGCTTAGTTTTTCATCAAGTTTCATAATATCCAACTTTCACCCATGTTAAAAATGTTTAAAATGTTGTTGCATTTATTTTTGCTAAATGCCATGCTAAAATGATTTATTTCATAACTAAATAACCGTAGCTCCAAATTTAATAAACTTTATATGTAAATGGGGTGAAAAAATGCCTAGATTAACATGGTGCACTTTATTTTCCTGTTTAACAACAATAATATTGTGTTTAGGGCAGAACAGTACCAAATTCATAATTTGCATATGGGGATTTTCCGGATTTGTTGTTTGTTGTTTCCGGCCTCATTTAAACTTGCCTAAATAGTTAGTTTTATTACGCTTCACCTCTTGCCATGTTTAACAATATTTAATATTGTTGGGTACAAAACCGAGAGAGAACTAAATAATTGATGTGGTGTTTCGTCAATATGCAACTCGTTGCATATTGAGCTCCACTTAATTTTGTAGTGTTGTTTGTTGCACTTGCCATGCCATGCTCTTTAAACCGAACATGCATCATACTTGATTGTGCATCATGCCATGTTTATGCTTGTGTGTTTACCATGTTGTTTGTTTCTTTCCGGTGTTGCTTCTTAGTTCCGGTAATGTTGCGATTGTGAGGATTCGTTCGTCTACAGCCGTTCGTCTTCTTCATGGACTCATTCTTCTTCCTTGCGGGATTTCAGGCAAGATGACCGTCACCTTGGATCTCACTTCTATCATTGCTATGCTAGTTGCTTCGTTCTATCACTTTGCTGCGCTACCTATCTTTTGCTCCTCAAGCCTTCCCAAATTGCCATGCCAGCCTCTAACCTTTTCACCCTTCCTAGCAAACCATTGTTTAGCTATGTTACCGCTTTGCTCAGCCCCTCTTATAGCATTGTTAGTTGCAGGTGAAGTTGAAGATTGCTCCATGGTGGACAGGATTTTGTTGGGATATCACAATATCTCTTATATTATTAATGCATCTATAAACTTGGTAAAGGGTGGAAGACTCGGCCTTATGCCTGGTGTTTATTTCCACTCTTGCCACCCTAGTTTTCGTCATACCGGTGTTATGTTCCCGGATTTTGTGTTCCTTACGCGGTTGGGTGATTTATGGGACCCCCTTGACAGTTCGCTTTGAATAAAACTCCTCTAGCAAGGCCCAACCTTGGTTTTACCATTTGCCTCACCTAGCCCTTTTTTCCCTTGGGTTTCCGGAGCCCGAGGGTCATCTTTATTTTAGCCCCCCCCCCCCAGGCCAGTGCTCCTTCGAGTGTTGGTCCGAACCGAGCAACCTGCGGGGCCACCACGGGGCAACTCGAGGGCTGGTTTTACTCGTAGCTTGACTTATCCGGTGTGCCCTGAGAACGAGATATGTGCAGCTCCTATCGGGATTTGTCGGCGCATCGGGCGGCTTTGCTGGTCTTGTTTTACCATCATTGAAATGTCTTGTAAACCGGGATTCTGAGTCTGATCGGGTCTTCCTGGGAGAAGGTATATCCTTCGTTGATCGCAAGAGCTTATCATGGGCTAAGTTGGGACACCCCTGCAGGGTTTAAACTTTCAAAAGCCGTGCTCGCGGTTATGCGCAGATGAGAATTTGTTAATGTCCGGTTGTAGATAACTTGACACCAGATCCGAATTAAAACGCATCAACCGCGTGTGTAGCTGTGATGGTCTCTTCTCGGCGGAGTCCGGGAAGTGAACATGGTTTTGGGTTATGTTTGACATAAGTAGGAGTTCAGGATCACTTCTTGATCATTGCTAGCTTCATGACCGTTCCTTTGCTTCTCTTCTCGCTCTCATTTGCGTATGTTAGACACCATACTTGCTTAGCCGCTGCTACAACCTCACCACTTTACCCCCTTCCTTTCCCTTTAAGCTTTGCTAGTCTTGATACCCATGGTAATGGGATTGCTGAGTCCTCGTGGCTCACAGATTACTACAACAACAGTTGCAGGTACAGGTTTTGCGATGATCATGACGCGAGAGCGATGCTTGCTTGCGTTGAGTTCTTCTTCTGCTTCTTCGATCAGGGGATAGGTTCCAGGTCGGCAGCCTGGGCTAGCAGGGTGGATGTCGTTTGAGTTTTTGTTTGTGTTTCATCTGTAGTCGGATAATGCTCTTATGTATTGTGATGTTGTATTCGTGTGGCATTGTATGCCTCTTGTATGTATCCCCATCTATTATGTAATGTTGATGTAATGATATCCACCTTGCAAAAGCATTTCAATGTGCGGTTCTATCCTTGGTGGGACCTTCGAGTCTCTTTAGGATAGTATCACATATTGGGCGTGACACCAGCGCGATAAGAGGATCTTGAGGCCTTTGGCAAGATTGTGGAGAGTGGGTCAGAGGTGAACATCACTTCGGAGGCTGACTGGATAGCCTAGCAGGGATATCAGTGGACTGAGTCAGAGGAGGATCCCATTCCCGCTGCCAAGACCGATGAGAAGCATGAGGAGTGATCACTGCAGTTTGAGCTACCACCTCTGTCGTAGGTGTCCTCTCTGCCTTTTTGGTGTCTCGATGCCAAAGGGGGGGAGAGAGTGTAGGATTTGCGAGTCATTCTGTCGTGTTTAGCGCTTTGCGTTCGTCCGGTTGAACCTCGTTTGCTTTAGTTTGTTGGCTTGTGTTTGTGTTCGTCTGGTTCCTGGAGACTATCATATGGTGTAAGACATATGTCCTCTACTATCATATGGTATCCGCCAATTCCACGCCATCAGCCAATGCATGCAGCTGCTTTAATTAGCAGTGATTTTCCAGGCTCAGCCGCCACATGCAAGACTGTGCATGGCGGGCAGATTGAATTTGTTTTAAGGAACGAATGGAGTACTACGTTTGACTTAAGAAAAATGGTATATGCCGACTAAAATGAAACAGATGGAGTACAAAAAGATTGACTAAATTCTCTGCAGTTGATTTTTTTTGGCAGCAACCAAACTCAGGCCTATGCTCACAAAACAAACGGAAGCCCACAAAAACAGTACTTGGGCTGAGGTGAAAACATACGTGCTAACCCGATAACGATGGATCATACAATTTTAAAAAACAACACATGGCTAATTATCTAGTAAAATAATAATGCATGGGTCATAGAAATTGAATCACCAATCTCAGAAATAGGTGGTGGTAGTGTACAGAAGCTCTCTAAAGAAGAAAGCATTTGAGGCAGACTGATGGACAGAAGTTTTTTCTAGAGAAGAAAGAATTTATGCAGAATCCCATTGTTCCTAAAGAGAGAAATAAGTCAAAATAATGGATAGAATGCTTCTAGTCTAGAGAGAAAGAAAATTGAGCCAGCCTACTACCCTTCCTGTAGAAAGAAACAAAACAAAATAAACGATAGACAGAAGCACTCAGCCCTTTGCAACCGTATAACGGAAGACCACCAGATACTAGGGCTTGGTCTAAAACATAACGGAAATTGATCGAATACCTAATGAAAAACAAGAGAAAAAAACAAAAATAAATAAACAAATAAGTAATAAAGGAAAACAAAATTGATTTTTTCTAATAAAGAATGAATTAGTGCCATTGGTATTACACTTTAAGAAGAAAGAAAATGAGAAAAACAAACAAAAAAATAATGAAAAAATTTGCACAAAAATTGTGTTCTGTATAATATGCAAGAATAATCATCTAATAGTGCAGTTTTGGCAAAAACAATTAAGAAGGAACAAATTAGTGGCATTGGTATTGCCATTAAAGAAGAAAGAAAAGAAATAAAAAGTAAAATAAAATCAAAATAATAAAGTTCATTAAGAAAGAATGAATAAGTACTACCGCCCTGCATGCGGTACTTCCGCCCAGGCGGTACTACCGCGATGACCCGTGGTACTACCGCGCCGTCGCGAGCTGGTGGGGGTTAAGAGCGGGGCAGGGGGTTCTAACTCCCCCATACCCATTCATCTCTATTCCCCACCCCGTCTATCTCCCTCATGCTGAAGAACTGCGCCGAAGGACCTCGCCGGATCTCCGTCTCCGGCCGCTCTCCTGGCATTCCGGCCGGTGGGATCGTTCCCCACCTCGCACTCTTGCCATGGACCCCGGTATTTCCCCAAGTTCTTTCCTTCTTGTTCCGTTCGTTTGCTTCTAGGTCTTGGGGAGATGCATGTGTAGTTCATGAGTTTTTTGGCTTTTTCGTTGCAAGAGGGAATTTTAGGAGAGTAGTAGTGCAGTAGACATGCTTTTTGGAGTGATACAACAGTATAGTTTGATCAACGGTAGTACCAATCTGGTGTTGCGGTTGTTTTTAGATCCAGATCCGCCGTTCATGTGGCATTAGAAATCCGTGCGGTACTACCACTCCTCCTAGAGCGGTACTACCACATTCTTGCACACGAATGCATCTCGCGCGGTACTACCACGCGGCTGGAGTACTACTACTGCCCTGGCACGCGGAAGTAAAAAATTACTTCCGCTCCAGGCGCGGTACTACCGTGCCACCTCGGCGTGGTACTACCGCGGCTATAATTTTTTACATCCGCTCGCCCGTCCTGTACTACCGTAGATTTTCAAACTATGCTCATTTGTCATTTCAAATCTCGTGTTTGCTTGTTTCTTTTGGTTTTGGCCCTCGCCTTTGCATTAATCCTTCTCGGTTCTGCTGGTTTCGTGTCGTGTGTCACAGGCAATGGCTCTGGTTCCAATGTTCGGCGCTCCAATCCCAGCCGCAACACCAGCTCCAAGTGGCTTTGCAATCCAGAGGTACCCGAGGGCTCTAGTGCCCAAAAGCGCAATGTCAAGCACACAGCAAGCAAGTTCAAGGAGCCAACTATGGGCATGGACGAGATACCGCTCGCCAAGTTTATCGCTCGCCGGAAGCTCAACCCCTATGTGAAGCCCCGTGAGAATTTCAAAGGCAATGAGTTGTTTTGGTCTAAGCAACATAATCTTATCTTTCTAGATGTGATCAAGTCCAAGCAGAACATCTATGTGGATGTGCACTGGATTGACATGGTCCATGTGAGGAAGGACATCAACAGAGCATACTTTGGAGAGGCTCTGCATCTGATAGAGCAGTTTGGCATTGAGGATTTGCTCACATTCCACCTCGACTTTGACCCTGAAATTGTGGCTTAGTTCTTTGCGTCAGTTCACTTCCATCCGGATGAGGCACGCACCATGACATGGATGACCAATGGGCAACAACTGTCTGCTACGTGGAAGGAATTCATGACGTTGCTCCATGTTCATGATGAGGGGCTCAGCACACCCGTTGGCGTCCGCCCTCATGCCAACCCCGAGTCAACCAACAAGAACAAGCTCCAACCCTACTTTGTTGAGAAGAAGCTTGCCAATGACAAGAAGACATGGGTGTTGAATCCTTTCCTTGACATCATGCATCGGATCTTCCACAACACACTTTTCCCCCGCATTGGTGACAAGGATAAAGTGCATGCTTACCTCGTGGACACAATGCCCATTTGTGAGGAGGTGCGTCTCCATCAGACGCAACCACACATCATATGGTGTGAGTTACAGTTTGCGGTATTCAACCGTAAGGTACCCATCTATGGTCCTTACCTGTTTCTGTTGATCTCGAAGACTTGGGAGCAGCTCTTTCCCAATGAAGAGTTTGAAGCTCCCAACTGGATTCTCCATGAGCTTGTCAAGCTACGCATCAAGAGCATGTGGGATAACGCCACTACCCGGGCCGAGGCTGAGGCTGCAAGGATGGATGTGGATGAGGATGAGCTTGAGGAGGAGGATGCAGATGAGGACAGTTCTGAGGGATACAATCCTTCCTCTTCTTAGCCCTCTTGGGCTAAGAAGCTGAAGGCCAAGATGAAGGCCCTGTTCTGTATGCAAGCCCAGGGGCAGTACAGAACCCATGTTGCTTCCAAGGAGATTCGCCAGCGTGATAATAGGATCTTGAGGACCTTTGGCAAGATTGTGGAGAGTGGGTCAGAGGTGAACATCACTCCGAAGGCTGACTGGGTAGTTAAGCAGGGATATCAGTAGACTGAGTCAGAGGAGGAGCCCATTCCCGCTGCCAGGACGGATGAGGAGCATGAGGAGTGATCACTGCGGTTTGAGCTACCACCTGTGTCGTAGGTGTCCTCTCTGCCTTTTTGGTGTCTCGATGCCAAAGGGGGAGAGAGTGTAGGATTTGCGAGTCGTTGTGTCGTTTTTAGTGCTTTGCGTTCGTCCGGTTGAACCTCGTTTGCTTTGGTTTGTTGGCTTGTGTTTGTGTTTGTCTGGTTCCTGGAGACTATCATATGGTGTAAGACATATGTCCTCTACTTATCTTATTATCTTATCCTATTATCTAGTATGTTAGTAGTTTTTGAGCTCATCTTGCCATCTTCCATGTGCAAGGATTGCCTTGTTTATAAAATATAGGGGGAGTGTTGATCCTAGTATGTGTGTCGTGCAGTCCAAAGCACTTCTCTAAAGTGCACACAACTAGGGCAGCACGTCTATAGTTTATAGATGTTGGGTTTGCTTATGTGTCATCTTATATCTCTCTTTGCAAATCCCGTATTGTCATCAATCCACCAAAAAGGGGGAGATTGTAAGGGTATATTTCTCCCTAAGTGGTTTTGGTGATTGATGATAATACATTTGCGGACTAATCGTGTGCATTGAGCATTTCAGGTATCTCATGTATAGGCACAAGACAATTGTGTGCCCCTTGGAGTTCTTTTGAAGACGACGTTTCTCTACGTTTCCTTTTGGTGGATTTGAGTTATAGGAAAGCCGTATTATTAAGAGGGGGTCCACTTCGGAAAGGTTAGGGTGGAATCATCACGTACACGTCTGTTCCTTTGCACCTCCTTTCCCTTGCTTCTTTGGAGCTCTGATTTGTTATCCGTGTCTTTGCTAAATGAACGTCTTCAAGTGGTATTGTGCTATGGCGTGCGGTAGTACTGCTCAAGGGAGCAGTAGTACCACAGAGGCTCACGGTAGTACCGCCCGAGGATGCAGTAGTACCGCACCTCCTTGCAGTAGAACCGCCCGAGGATGCGGTAGTACCGCACCTCCTTGCGGTAGTACCGCTTCTAGGATGCGATAGTACCGTGGACTCTGGTCCAGCACTGCTACTCACGCGGAAGTAGGGGATTTTTATATCCACGCCCTGTGCGGTAGTACCGCTCCCTGGATGCGGTAGTACCGCGTCAGACTTTTGCACCAATCTAAATTCAGCGGAAGTAGTCATAGATGTAATTTTATTCTCTTGTGCCTTCCCAACCCAGTCAAACCCTGCTACTGCAAGGGCGCACGGTAGTACCACTCCGGCTGTTTTACCGCTCGCAACGTCAATGCAAAAGGGCCACTTCTGGTGTCTGCCGTGGGTGTGGTAGTACCGCACCACCTTGCGGTAGTACCGCAACTCCTTGTGGTAGTACCGCTTGTCTGGTGCGATAGTACCGCATGTCGCGGGCTGGTTAAGTGGATAACGGTTGGATTTGTCCCGTGACTATAAAAGGGGAGTCTTCTTCTCTGAGTTGACTACCTCTTCCACCTCCAAGCTCCATTGATGCTCTAAGCTCCATTTTCGCCCGATCCCCTCCCTAGCCAATCAAACTTTTTGATTCTCTAGGGATTGGTTGAGAGAGCCTCGATCTACACTTTCACCAAGAGAAATTTGATTTCCCCCACTAATCTCTTGCTGATCTTGTTACTCTTGGGTGTTTGAGCACCCTAGACGGTTGAGGTCACCACGGAGCCATAGTCCATTGTGGTGAAGCTTCGTGGTGTCGTTGGGAGCCTCCAATTCAGTTGTGGAGATTGTCCCAACCTTGTTTGTAAAGGTTCGGTCGCCGCCTCCAAGGGCACCAATAGTGGAATCACGCCATCTCGCATTGTGTGAGGGCGTGAGGAGAATACGGTGGCCCTAGTGGCTTCTTGGGGAGCATTGTGTCTCCACACTGCTCCAACGGAGACGTACTTTCCTTCAAAGGAAGGAACTTCGGTAACACATCCTCGTCTCCATCGGTTCCACTTTTGGTTATCTCTCACCTTTACTTGTGCAAGCTATATTGTGTTATATCATTTTCCTGCTTGTGTGCTTATTGATGTTGCATCATATAGATTGCTCACCTAGTTGCATATCTAGACAACCTAATTTGATGTAAAGTTTAATTTGGTAAAGAAAAACTAAAAATTGTTAGTAGCCTATTCACCCCCCCCCCCCTCTAGTCAACTATATCGATCCTTTC
>NC_041385.1:49324509-49375704 GCF_002162155.2 Triticum dicoccoides
AAAATTCCTTCAAGAGTCAATTATTGCTAGTGCCATTGTTATTCCTTTTTTTTCTTTATGCAATTCACCCATGCTGATTTAATTAGAATTTACAAATGTCACATGGTTTCATACTCTTAATCATGTCCTTAACGTATCTAATTTATATTCATGCATATTCTAGCTGCAACGCGTGTGGGGTGTCTTCTAGGGGAACATTCAAACCCTTCAAATATGTAAAAATATAGGGGAACATCCAAACCCTTCAAACATGTAAAAATATAGGCCACAATCAAATGTTGTATTTCCTTAATTTTGAAAGGTATACATTTTGTCCCCTTAATTTGCTGATACATTGCAATTTACAGGTTGCTTACGGTGTTAATGTTTGTTCAGCTGAATATTCAACCTAACATGCTCCTCCCTGGGATGTGCAAGTGTGGTGACAAATAAGGGTGCTGCCGTGTTTCTGGTTTGGAGATAGCTGCTATCATTTTATTATTTATCTATACTAGAATAGTAAGTGATGTTCTGTTTTCAAGCATGTGTGTGTGAATAAACAGTCTTCTCTAAGGCTATAACTTCGCTTTCAAGATGTAAGAATAATACTTGGAATATCACTATTTGATTATTCTGGTGTTATGACAATGCTTGCTGAGAGGATCAAGTATGGCCTGCTCTGATTCTTCTTTACTTCAATTGTTCTATGTTGGATGGCAGTCTCTTAAATAGTATGTAGAAAAAAAGAATACATTTGTTGTCTTACTTAGTAACCATGACATTTGGTGTACCTTTGGCTATTTTTTCGCTCAAAATGGAGTATAGTGGAAAATGGAAGCTAATTCAGTATGGAGATACTATACAATATACCAATTTTCCTGGCTTCTCACATTATGTCATCATAGGTTAAAAAGATACATTTTATGATTTTATTATTTCTTACTCCATAATACTCAAATATAGTGCTACAAATTCCCGCAACAAGCAGTAGGGTATTATCTTGTTATTAGCAATAGGCATCTATGTGCCAGGAATGCAATGTCATCACTTGCGGACAAGTAGGTTGATGAGGTTGCTGGCGACACTGCAGTGCTCTATCATCTCGCGGTCTATGTAGGACACTGGGGATTCCTTGCCGATCCTTTTGAACGCTTTCTTGCATGTATCACTAGCGCCCATCGCGAATGAAACATTGGCCAACGTACTGGGGTACGACCCCATTTGGAAGTTCGAGACAGCATAAATCTCAAGGGCACTAGTGGCTTCAGTGTAAGCCTTAAGGCAGATGGCCAGTGCAAATGCCTCCGGCTTGCTCTGTTTTTTCTTGTCTAGGTCATTGATGACCTTGACGTTGTGTTTGGCGGTGTCAATGGTGAGCTCCAATGCGATTCTGGCGAGGTCGTGTTCGGTGGAGGCATGGGCACTTTGTGGCTTTGTGGTAAGCACGGCAATGCACAATGCGGTGTTGTTGGTCTTGTTGCATGTGCGGGAGATGAATTCGGTGTTAGCATAGGCAACAAGGATGCCAGAGGACATGGCTGCGAGCATGATGATAAACATAGCTATAAAGGTTGAAACACTCGCCATTGCAGTTTGCATTTTGCACCTACCTAGGTATTGTTGTGTAGGTGTGGTGCATGGTGACTATATATAGACACCCCTGCAAGAGAAAATCCTTATCATATCTATATATTAGTCGCATTACATTTATTGCTTTTCCTACATGGAATACGATTGCAAATCATACGAATAAATGAATGATCAAATGAGTACTCTAACTTTTGTGAACCCACCTAGTGAATAGATGTACAAAAGATTTCACAAATCAACAAATAAATGTAATCTATATATCTCTATATACGTTCACCGGAGAAAATCCTTGTGGTCTGACCTTCCTTAATCATAGTATATTTATTCGTTTTGCAACAAGGATTGTAATAGCAAACCAAATAAATAAATGAATGATCAAATGAGTACCCTAACTCTCATGAATACATCTAGTGAATAAATGTACAACCAACTTTGCAAATCAACAAATAAGTGTAATATATCTCCATATGCACGTTCGCCGAAAAAAATCCACATGATCTGATACCTACCTTAAACACTATATTTATTGCTTCTACTACATTCAGTGTGATAGCAAACCAAAATAAATGAATGAATACTAAAATGGGTACTCTAAATCTCATGAATACTTCTAGTTAATAAATGTATAAACAAATTCAAATAAAAAATGAATATAATTTATATCTCTACATGGGCGCCCACCACCGAAATTCTTTATGATGTGAGATCTGTCTTAATCACAATATATTAATTATTTTGCTACATGTAATCTGATGAAATGTCATATATATAAATGAATAATCAAATGAGTATTCTAACTCATGAATTCGTCTACTTAATAAATTTAGAAATGATTTTGGAAATCAATAAATGAATGTAATATATATATATTGGTAAGTATTTCCTCCTGTCCCCCGCATAGCTCATTATTTTTAGGTAATTTTCATGCTAACTAGACATCTTATTAGAAAATAAGGCCAACCAGGACTAGCCCTTTGTGGCATACTTTTACAGAAGAAAGCAACCTAAACACTCGTACTCCTAGCCCAAGGCTCGAACCTGGTTGGGCAGCGTGCACACCCGCATGGCTTGCCAATAGAGCGACGCCCTGTCCTCAGTGATAGTTTTAATGTGTCTTTCAGGGGCCAAGGAACTCATCAAAGATATTTCCCTTCCTCAGCTTTGCTGCAAGAAAAGAATATGCTTGTTCTTCACTTCATCCTCTTTTATCTTCAGTAGCACGAGACCTCCATACTTATCTTCATGTCATGAGTAGATCGATCCGTCGGAATAGAAGAATTGAACACTCTGTTCTTCGCCTTCATCGCCTATATATGGGTCACATGCATGTTCAGTCCACACAACCATGAACTAATTACTTCATTACACGCATGAACCCGAATCTGCGGAAACAAAAAAACGACATGAACTAATTACCTCCTTCTGCCAATTGGTGCACAGTGTGATGATCGTGAGCAGCATGACCTGCACCAGAACACCGCAGATGATCCCCATCCAAAGGCCCTGCACATACGTTATTATGGTTCGCGCTCTCAGCATGGCATCCAAGGTAAAAGGTTAGACAAAACCAAACGAATAGATGCAAAGGGAAAGCACCATCCCGCCGACGCGCAACACGAAGGCTATGAGGTAGGCCGCCGGCACGCCGACAACGTAGAATGCCCCAAGGTTGATGAAGGCACACATCTTCTGCCACCCACAGCCTCTAGCAACACCTATATACAGACTGATATAGCGTTATATACATGCACATGTGTTTTGTCCCTCCCGGCCATGTCAACCGGCCGTGTATAGCTAGCAACTGATCGAGGAGCAGATCCACGTAGGGCAATGTACCTGAGAGAACACACTGAATCCCGTCGAAAAAGTTGACCACCAAGATCACCAGCAGCATCCTGGCAACGTATGACACGACCTCCTCCTCGCTGCTGTAAGCGTGGCCCCAGATGTAGCGCACACGGACCACGACCGCAGCCATGACGGTTCCTTCCGAGATGGCCAAGAACATGACGACGTGCACGGCGAGGCGGGCTGCCCGTGGCCGCCCCGCCCCGAGCTCGTTCGAGACACGGGTGCTGCACGAAGCACGATCTTATATTTCATGCAAAACACCATGCACGAATAGTAACATGAAGGGACATTGACATTTTGCTTCAGTGATACTTCCTCCGTTCACAAATATAAGATGTTTCAGATATTTTAATATGAACTACATAAACTGAAGTGGGTATATATTTACTTACCTTATGGCAGCGCCGAGGCCGTAGGGAATCATGAAGAGACAGTTAGCCGTGTTGAGTCTGTCGCAAGACACAAATGTACGTGAAGACACGAAGCAAATCGACACAGCAAGAAACTCGGCGATGGGACTGTAATCTTACGTGATTGATAGGACGGATGTTTCCAGCTTAGGATTTGGAAGAAGTCCTGAAAGCAGCACGAGGATTTCGAACGACCACCATTCCAAGCTGCCATGACATGCGAACATCAAGACCCGACCGATGATCTCGAGTTTGCGACATCTAGTTAAGAACTCCAAATGTCACTCACCAAAGCATGAGAGCAGACGGCACGGCGAGCCTGAGAAAGTCGTGCGCCCCATGGAAGGCTTGCATGGAGAACCCGGTCCACGTCTGCTTACAAGAGCTCGACACCCTCACGTACATGGCCAGTAAGATCACGTAGACCCAGTAGGAGACGGCGGTGCTCAGAGCCGCGCCCTTGCTGCCCATCCCGGCAACGTGCACGAGCAGCCAGCAGGCGAGCAGATGGAACAGAGCGGCCGCGCCGGCGCTCACCATGACCGGGAGCACGGTGTTTTGCGACTGCAAGAAACGAACGTGGCACTGCAGTAGTCCATAGCCGAAGAGGCCGGGGATCATCCACCGGGCGTACATGCCTGCCTCCATGGCGATCTCGGGGTCTTGGCCGAACAGGAGCATGATCTGACCAGTGTAGAACCACATGATGGCGACAGGGATGCTTACGACTGTGAGTAGCAGCATGGCGCGTTGCTTGTATATGCCAAGGAGGTGGTATTGGCCGGCGCCAAATGCTTGGCCACATAGAGTGTCCAGAGCATTGGACATGCCTGTCTGATCAAGGGGAAATGGGAGGAAGAATAATGTCATTTATGAAACCGGAAGTTTGACAGTAAACACAAGGGACTGGCTAGGGGTCAGGGGACTGAATTTAGAATTTCGGTGAAAACAAAAATGAATAAATAAATATTAATGGAAAACAAAAATGATGTTTTCTAATAAAGAATGAATTAGTGTCATTGGTATTACACTTTAAGAAGAAAGAAAATGACAAAACAAACAAAAAAATAATAAAAAAATTGCACACAATTTACACAGAAATTGTGTTCTTCATAATATGCAAGAATATAATCATCTAATAGTGTAGTTTTGGCAAAAATAAATCTAAGAAGGAACAAATTAGTGGCATTGGTATTGCCATTAAAGAAGAAAGAAAATGAAATAAAAAGTAAAATAAAATCAAAATAATAAAGTTCTCTAAGAAAGAATGAATAAGTGACATTGGTATACCGTTTAAGAAGAAGAAAAATGAAAGGAAAAATTGCACACACTAAAAATATAATTTTTGTTATATGCAAAGAATACTCATATAACAGTGCAATTTTCACGCTCTAGTATAATGTACACACATATTGTATAGTACTTGTGTGTGTACTTGGACACACAAAAATAAAATTCATGTTTTCTAACTAAGAATATATTGGTAGCATTTGCATTACCCTTTAAGAAGAAAGAACATAAAAAAGAAACAAATAGCAGCAAAATTTGCACACAATTTATACAAAAATTGCATTTTTTATACTATGCAAGAGTAAGCATATAATAGTGAAATTTTCAAAAAAAAAGTTCTAATTAGAAATGAATTAGTGGCATTGATATTATCCTTCAAGAAAAAATAAAATAAAAAATAAGTTTTCTATGAAAGAATGAATTAGTGGCATTGGTATGCCCCTTTAAAAGAAAGGGAATGAAAAAACAACTTTAAAAAGCTTACACATAACTTTGCTTTGAAATTGCATTTTTTTTAATATGCAAAGAATAAGCATAGTGCAATTTTTAACAATTAAGTATAATTTACACACATATTGTATATTACTTGCGTATATACTTTTACACTCACACAAAATCCCATACAAACCCATAAATACAAAAAGAAAACCTGACTAAACAAGAAAAAAAGAAAAGAAAAATGCATAAAAACAGAAAAAATAAGAGTCAAAAGGTGATGGGATTAAAGCCAAATAAGATAATATTGACCCCGAAAAGGGGCAAGTCGAAAAATTAATCAAAGAAGACATGAAAACAACACAAGGAAAAAGAAAAGGACAACACAAATCTTGACAAAATAAGCAACAGTCAGAAAGTTGACTTATCCTTTTAAAAACAAGCCACTTATATATGGTTAAAGTGTAAAGATAAACATATTTGAAAAAAAAATGATATTTATGTAAGAGGATTTGGATGGTGGCGCAATTGCACATGGAGATAACTGACGGGTTTGTGATGGCATAGGCGACAGGTAATGGTGACAAAAATAGAAGGATACCCACGGCGCGAGGGAGCATAACCGGTGATGAATGTACCATGGGCTGGGCTCAGATAGTCATATGCATCATCAAAAGTAACTACCTGGACACATTACGTAATGGTGCCTGAAAATTTCTCATGTTTTAGACTCTTTTGTGTCTGGACACATTAAAATGCAGTTGAAGTAATTGCACGTATAATCAATGTGCATTCACAAAAGAAAGGAAACTTATAGGAAACAAAAGTATGAACCTAAAAGAGTGGCTGAAATTTCACACATCGAAACATCAATGAACAAAAAACGACTAAAATTTCACAAATTTTCAGGAGTGCGAGTTATATATAGCAATTCACGTATCAGAAACACCATGCATATCTCATATGGGCACATATACACATCTTCATAGGTGGCTATTCTTGGTCGTAAAAGGACGAGTTAAGAACAATAAAAGACTGAGTAGTTCTCGCTTCTGAAAACCTTCGCCACCTAACATTCCACATTGCTAAGTTTTTTAGAGAAAAGTTCATACTCGCATGCAGCTTCGAAAGTGTTATTGCAAAGTATTAATCAGTGCAACTTTTACTCCATTATTAAAGGTTTAAAAGGGTGGTTGGATGTGGATCCAAAGCTTCAAAAGCTAACTGAGATAGAGAAACATGTTTAGGCAACTTAGGAATAGCGGTAATGCTACACCTACGTAGCAGAAGTTACATACTTTACATGATTAGCAACGTGGATAATCATCGTTGGGGAAGAGGGAGGATGAGGCCCCACCCCCCGAAAATCAGGGGGGGTAGAGAAGGATTTAGGAAGGTTACGTAGAAATCTTTCGTAGCTTTACGTGGGTCGTAGGAATAGAGTATTACTCCCTTCATCCCATAACGTAAGACTTTTTTTTACACTGATGAGGGAGTAATTTATAGTATACGTGACTCATATTCCTACCATCTTTGCACAAATTCATGATGTGGAAAACATGAAGCGCCAAGCTAGCTAGCAAAATGCTACTTACCAGCAAGCTGAATCCGGTGACGGTGGCGAAAGAGGTGGCCATGGACGCGCCGGCGAGGGGCAGCTCGCCGAGGTGCCCGACGAACATGACGGAGATGGTCTGGATCAGGTTCTGCATCAGGCTGCCGACGATGAGCGGGCCGGCGAGCCACAGCTGCCGCTTCACCTCGGCGCCCACCGCTAAGCTCACCTCTCCTAGCTCCTTGCAGTCCTGGCTCCTCCTAGGGATCGGCAGGAGAGCTTCGTCGACGCTTACCTCGTCCACGTCGCCTTCCTCATCCTCTTGCCCGGGCCTCCCGCTCGTCATTCCTCGTGTGTTATAACGACGAGGTTGGGGAAGGTGCGGCCGTCCGTCGGGAGGCTGGCACATCTCGCCGCTGGAGGGGAGGCGTCGGCCGGCCATGAGCTCGTCGAGCTCGCGGGGAGAAGCCGACGCGGCCGTCGACCTTGGTCTTGGTGACGGGAACGGGTGGGCAGCGGCCTCCTGCGCCCTTAGCTCCATCTCGTACACGGCCAATGGCACGGAGCAGGAAGACACAGTTTTTCAGGCGGCCATCCCCGGAGGAGATGGACAGAGTCCTAGCTCAAACTGCCGTCCATGGCCTTGTTCACGTTCACGGGAGGCGGAGGTGCAGAAGCGGGCGATGTGGGATGACGAGGTGGGTGCTTGTGGAGCTGTCGCCGCTCAGCTAGAAGAACGTGGGGTGATATGATAAACAACGTGGCGTGCGTTTCTGTTGTGTACCATGACACGGTTGTGATATGGTTGAGCTATATTCCTCATCTCATGCCATGATTTGTGTTGGGAAATCGGGCCACACAAAGGGGTGTATCGCACGGGCTGGCCCCTCCGGGTTCCACGTTTTAGGTTAAGTGGGTACTTCCCTTGACCCCCTACCTCTATATAAAACGACGAGGAGTCATCATTGTAACACTTGATTATTGATTAATAAAGCTAGTCCTCATCATGTTTCTCTGTGTTCATCTACTTTGCGTGTTCTACTTTGCGTGTTCGACTACTTCGTCTACGACGCTTGCCCTCGCTCCGCAACCTCAGACCGGACTGGCCGGCGGAGTTGCGGAATATGTCATCAGCATGCTTCGCTCCACCAACTATCCATCAAGCCTGCGTCAAGCCTGCATCAAGCAGGCTTTCGTCGTTCACGCGGAGGTATAAGATCTGATCTCTCTTTTGCAAAAATGGATTTCTCATGTTCTCGCGATTCTGTTTTTGCGAGTAATATATTTTTCGGATTTAATCTAACTATGGTGTGGATTTTTCTCCCAAGAACCGAGCTGACGAATACGTCGCCGACCAATGTCGATGTTCTTGGATCAAGAGGAACTTGTTAACTGCACTATAAGGAGTCTGTACAGATCGTGACCCAGATGGTTACGGTACCGCCGCAAAAGCACCAGATGTGCCATGCGTCGTCGGAGTTCCGGATGAACAAGACGAAGACTTGCATCCCGAGGCCGACGTACAGATGACGCCATGCCAAACCATCGATGGCGTCACCATGGCCATGCTGGGCGTTCCCGTGCCCGCTGCATGCTCGCGCCGCTGCGCGCTCGCGTGCCCTGCTGGCTGCCGTCGTCACGCACCGTAGCCATCGCCGGCTGCGACCCCGCTGGTCATCCACGCCGCGCCGTGGCCACCGCGTACCCGATGTACGCCCGCATCGCCCGAAGCACCGCCGTGCACTGCTGGCCACGCGCTGCTCACTTCGCCCAGCTGGCGCATGGCCGTTGCCGCGTGCGTCGCTGTGCCGCCTCGCCAGCTACCATTGATCGGCTCTGCTGGCCACCACCGCGCCAGGCTCCGGGCAGCCGCGAGCTAGTACTGACCACCACGCGCTGGTCATCGCCGCGCCACGAACGCAGTCCGGTCGACGCCGTGCATGCCCATGCCGGCCGCCGGCCGCTCGCGTGCTGGAGTACCGGCCGCATCGTGAGGGCCACGTAACCGCCGTCGTGCGGGCCGCCGGCGTTACCAGACGGGGCGCGCGTGCTGCGCGCAACCGCCCGGGCCTCGGGCCCCACCAACAGCAGTCGCCGCCACTGTTCGGGCGCTAGGAGGAACCCTAGTGTCGTCCCCCTGGTGGGCTGGCCGGGCACTGGCTGCTGGGCCTCGGATGGGCCACGACCGTGGGAGTCCTGGCAATGAAAAAAAAGAGGGTGGCGCTGGCTGCAGCTTGGATTATTTGTGTTTTAGCCCCCGTTGTACCATAGATTTATGCGACTATATTCTTGTTGTAATATTTTATGTATAAGTCCCTGAAACTGTCTGTTTTCGCTAAAAATGCTACTTTAGGCTTAAATATGCCTCGGGAATTCACTTTTTGGGCTATTTTTCACGTACGAAATGCGCTTAACATGCTATATTTTGTAAACATGTTTTTATTGTATGATTTTACTACTGTAGATTAATTGTTTAGCACTCTTAATCATTAGGTAAGTCATATAAGAACATGTTTTAAATAATGGAACATCATTTTTATTGAATAAATTTATCAACATCGCATTTGTGCAAAAGATTACCTGCTGTAATCCCATGATTTTTGCATAAATCGTAGATGGCCGGAATTGTCAACAAGGAGTTTGCTGAGTTGGCCCAGACAGGGCTAAACTACCTGTCATGGTCCTCGGACTGCGAGATCTTTCTCCAGGGCAAAACCCTCCTGAGGGTGATCGGTAAGGGGGCCCAGCTGGCCCCCACCTTTCCCAAGTTCGAAACTGAGAATGCGCAGGCTCTGCATTTTCTCCATCATCACCTGTCACCTACTCTGAAAGATGAGTATATGGCTGAGCGCAGTGCTTCTGGCCTTTGGACCGCTCTTAAGCAGCGGTTTGAGCGGCTGAAGTACACTGTGAAGCCACGTGCAGAGGCAGAGTGAATCCGTCTGAGGTTTGCGGACTTCAAGACGGTTGGAGAGGACAGTTCGGCTCTGCACCGGATTTGTACGACTCTTCGATTGTGTGGTACTGAGATTACCGACACCCAGAAGATTGAGAAAACCCTATCCACTTTCCACCCTGACGCGGTCTAGTCCTCACGGAACTACCGCCAGGGCAACTACACGAGGTATTCAGAGTTGATTGACGTCGTCCTCCAGGTGGAGGAGGCGCAGGACGAGGTTCTAAAAAAAACTTTGTTGCACAACCACTTGGGGGGAGTTCTCGCCAGGAGGTGAATGCTCTCAAAGTCCGCAAGCCTCAACAGAAGAAGAGGGGCCGCAAGGGCAAGAAGAAGGGCCCTCAACCCTCCGCCCCGGCTAAGCAGCACAAACCGGGCAAGGAAGGGAAGAGGCCTCAGGACTTCTTCTTGTTGGAAATATGCCCTAGAGGCAATAATAAAAGGGTTATTATTATATTTCCTTGTTCATGATAATTGTCTTTTATTCATGCTATAACTGTATTATCTGGAAATCGTAATACACGTGTGAATACATAGACCATAACATGTCCCTAGTGAGCCTCTAGTTGACTAGCTCGTTGGTCGACAGATAGTCATGGTTTCCTGACTATGGACATTAGATGTCATTGACAACGGGATCACATCATTAGGAGAATGATGTGATGGACGAGACCCAATCCTAAGCATAGCACACGATCGTGTAGTTCGTTTTGCTAGAGCTTTTCCAATGTCAAGTATCTCTTCCTTAGACCATGAGATCGTGTAACTCCCGGATACCGTAAGAGTGCTTTGGGTGTACCAAACGTCACAACGTAACTGGGTGACTATAAAGGTGCACTACAGGTATCTCCGAAAGTGTCTGTTGGGTTGACACGGATCGAGACTGGGATTTGTCACTCCGTATGACGGAGAGGTATCTCTGGGCCCACTCGGTAATGCATCATCACAATGAGCTCAAAGTGACCAAGTGTTTGGTCACGGGATCACGCATTACGGTACGAGTAAAGTGACTTGCCGGTAAAGAGACTGAACGAGGTATTGGGATACCGACGATCGAGTCTCGGGCATGTAACGTACCGAATGACAAAGGGAATTGTATACTGGGTTGTTCGAATCCTCGACATCGTGGTTCATCCGATGAGATCATCGAGGAGCATGTGGGAGCCAACATGGGTATCCAGATCCCGCTGTTGGTTATTGCCCGAGAGCCATCTCGGTCATGACTACGTGTCTCCCGAACCCGTAGGGTCTACACACTTAAGGTTCGGTGACGCTAGGGTTGTATGAATATGAGTATGCAGTATACCGAATGTTGTTCGGAGTCCCGGATGAGATCCCGGACATCACGAGGAGTTTCGGAATGGTCCGGAGGTAAAGAATTATATATAGGAAGTGGTATTTCGGCCATCGGGAAAGTTTCGGGGTCACCCGGTATTGTACAGGGACCACCGGAAGGGTCCCGGGGGTCCATCGGGTGGGGCCACCCATCCCGGAGGGCCCCATGGGCTGAAGTGGGAGGGGAGCCAGCCCATAGTGGGCTGGTGCGCCCCCCTAGTCCCACCCCCTGCGCCTAGGGTTGAAACCCTAGGGTGGGGGGCGCACCACATGCCTTGGGGGGGCACTCCTCCCCCCTTGGCCGCCGCCCCCTTGGGAGATTGAATCTCCCAGGGCCGGCGCCCCCCCCTGGGGGCCTATATAAAGGGGAGGGGGAGAGGGGCAGCCGCACCCTGAAGTCATGGCGCCCCCTCCCCCTGCTACACCTCTTCCTCCTCCGTCACGTGCTTGGCGAAGCCCTGCCGGAGTGCTGCTGTTCCACCACCACCACGCCGTTGTGCTGCTGCTGGAGCCATCATCATCAACCTCTCCTTCCCCTTTGCTGGATCAAGAAGGAGGAGACGTCACACGCTCCGTACGTGTGTTGAACGCGGAGGTGCCGTCCGTTCGGCGCTAGGATCTCCGGTGATCTGAATCACGGCGAGTACGACTCCATCATCACCGCTCCCTCTAACGCTTCCGTACGCGATCTACAAGTGGTATGTAGATGCAAACTCACTCCCTTGACTCGTTGCTTAGATGAACTCATAGATGGATCTTGGTGAAACCGTAGGAAAAAATTTAATTTTCTGCAACGTTCCCCAACCGTGGCATCATGAGCTAGGTCTATGCGTAGTTCTCTATTGCACGAGTAGAACACAATTTTGTTGTGGGCGTAGATCTTTTCAACTTGCTTTGCCGCTACTAGTCTTATCTTGCTTCAGCGGTATTGTGGGATGAAGCGACCTGGACCAACCTTACACGTACGCTTATATGTAGATGACATACTTTTGATGGGAAATAATATAGAATTCTTGGACAGTATTAAGGTCTACTTGAATAAGTGTTTTTCAATTAAGGATCTTGGAGAAGCTGCTTACATATTAGGCATCAAGATCTATAGGGATAGATCAAGACGCCTCATAGGTCTTTCACAAAGCACATACCTTGATAAAATTTTAAAGAAGTTCAAAATGGATCAGTCCAAGAAAGGGTTCTTGCCTGTACTGCAAGGTGTGAGATTGAGCTTGGCTCAATGCCCGACCACGGCAAAAGATAAAGAAGAGATGAGCGTCATCCCCTATGCCTCAGCCATAGGATCTATTATGTATGCCATGCTGTGTACCAGACCTGATGTAAACCTTGCCGTAAGTTTGGTAGGAAGGTACCAAAGTAATCCCGGCAAGGAACACTGGACAGCGGTCAAGAATATCCTGAAGTACCTAAAAAGTACAAAGGACATGTTTCTCGTTTATGGAGGTGACGAAGAGCTCGTCGTAAAGGGTTACGTCGACGCTAGCTTCGACACAGATCTGGATGACTCTAAGTCACAAACCGGATACGTGTATATGTTGAATGGTGGAGCAGTAAGCTGGTGCAGCTGCAAGCAGAGCGTCATGGCGGGATCTACATGTGAAGCGGAGTACATGGCAGCCTCGGAGGCAGCGCATGAAGCTATTTGGGTGAAGGAGTTCATCACCGACCTAGGAGTCATACCCAATGCGTCGGGGCCGATCAAACTCTTCTGTGACAATACTGGAGCTATTGCCCTTGCCAAGGAGCCCAGGTTTCACAAGAAGACCAGGCACATCAAGCGTCGTTTCAACTCCATCCGCGAAAATGTTCAAGATGGAGACATAGATATTTGCAAAGTACATACAGATCTGAATGTCGCAGATCCGTTGACTAAACCTCTCTCGCGAGCAAAACATGATCAACACCAGAACTCTATGGGTGTTTGATTCATCACAATGTAACTAGATTATTGACTCTAGTGCAAGTGGGAGACTGTTAGAAATATGCCCTAGAGGCAATAATAAAAGGGTTATTATTATATTTCCTTGTTCATGATAATTGTCTTTTATTCATGCTATAACTGTATTATCCGGAAATCGTAATACACGTGTGAATACATAGACCATAACATGTCCCTAGTGAGCCTCTAGTTGACTAGCTCGTTGGTCGACAGATAGTCATGGTTTCCTGACTATGGACATTAGATGTCATTGACAACGGGATCACATCATTAGGAGAATGATGTGATGGATGAGACCCAATCCTAAGCATAGCACAAGATCGTGTAGTTCGTTTTGCTAGAGCTTTTCCAATGTCAAGTATCTCTTCCTTAGACCATGAGATCGTGTAACTCCCGGATACCGTAAGAGTGCTTTGGGTGCACCAAATGTCACAACGTAACTGGGTGACTATAAAGGTGCACTACAGGTATCTCCGAAAGTGTCTGTTGGGTTGACACGGATCGAGACTGGGATTTGTCACTCCGTATGATGGAGAGGTATCTCTGGGCCCACTCGGTAATGCATCATCACAATGAGCTCAAAGTGACCAAGTGTTTGGTCACGGGATCATGCATTACGGTACGAGTAAAGTGACTTGCCGGTAACGAGACTGAACGAGGTATTGGGATACCGACGATCGAGTCTCGGGCATGTAACGTACCGAATGATAAACGGAATTGTATACGGGGTTGTTCGAATCCTTGACATCGTGGTTCATCCGATGAGATCATCGAGGAGCATGTGGGAGCCAACATGGGTATCCAGATCCCGCTGTTGGTTATTGCCCGAGAGCCATCTCGGTCATGACTACGTGTCTCCCGAACCCGTAGGGTCTACACACTTAAGGTTCGGTGATGCTAGGGTTGTATGAATATGAGTATGCAGTATAACGAATGTTGTTCGGATTCCCGGATGAGATCCCGGACGTCACGTGGAGTTTCGGAATGGTCCGGAGGTAAAGAATTATATATAGGAAGTGGTATTTCGGCCATCGGGAAAGTTTCGGGGTCACCCGGTATTGTACCGGGACCACCGGAAGGGTCCCGGGGGTCCACCGGGTGGGGCCACCCATCCCGGAGGGCCCCATGGGCTGAAGTGGGAGGGGAGCCAGCCCATAGTGGGCTGGTGCGCCCCCCTAGGCCCACCCCCTGCGCCTAGGGTTGAAACCCTAGGGTGGGGGGGCGCACCATATGCCTTGGGGGGCACTCCTCCCCCCTTGGCCGCCGCCCCCTTGGGAGATTGAATCTTCCAGGGCCGGCGCCCCCCCTGGGGGCCTATATAAAGGGAGGGGGAGAGGGGCAGCCGCACCCTGAAGTCCTGGCGCCCCCTCCCCCTGCTACACCTCTTCCTCCTCCGTCACGTGCTTGGCGAAGCCCTGCCGGAGTGCTGCTGTTGCACCACCACCACGCCGTTGTGCTGCTGCTGGAGCCATCATCATCAACCTCTCCTTCCCCCTTGCTGGATCAAGAAGGAGGAGACGTCACACGCTCCGTACGTGTGTTGAACGCGGAGGTGCCGTCCGTTCGGCGCTAGGATCTCCGGTGATCTGAATCACGGCGAGTACGACTCCATCATCACCGCTCCCTCTAACGCTTCCGTACGCGATCTACAAGTGGTATGTAGATGCAAACTCACTCCCTTGACTCGTTGCTTAGATGAACTCATAGATGGATCTTGGTGAAACCGTAGGAAAAAATTTTAATTTTCTGCAACATTCCCCAACACTTCTGTTATGGCTCGGTGGAGCATTTCTCCCGCCAGTGCCGCGCACCACCGGAGGTCGTTGAAGCATACAAGGATCGGAAGGCGCGTGAGACACACCTCGCCTTGGTTCAGGAGAGAGCACCACTGGCGCCCATGGCGGCACACGTGATGATCTCTACGCCCCCTGCTGCTCCCATAAAGGCGACCCCCGTGGTGCCCATTGTGGCGGCTTTGGTAGTCTCTAATGACGCCCACGTCACCATGGAGGTTGACCGCATGGTCACCTCGGCGGTGCCACAACTAGATGTTGATGCTGCCTCCAAGATGATTTCTAAGGAGGATCGGCTCACTAGTATGGAGATTGCGCCTAATCTCTTTCCACAACTTCTTTTGTTCCTGCTAAACTCAACCTGAATCTTTTCGGCAAAATGAAAGAACTCAACTTGAATGTCAGTGCTACCACGTACTCCCTCCGTCCCAAAATAAGTGTCTCAAGCTTAGTTTAACTTTGTACTAAAGTTAGTACAAAGTTAAAACACTTATTTTTGGACGGAGGGAGTATTTCGTACCACCAACTTTCAAGGGAAAATTTTGTTTTTGCCACCCTATATTTAACCTCTTTCAATGCTACGGTACTATTTAATGTTGTCTGAAACTGGATGTCGGAGTAATGGGCCACGGGTAGCCTAACTCGAGTCCCCGAACCTTTCGAGACTTTGGGCCGGCTTCGCCCCACGAGACTCCAGAATGAAGCACCGTCTTCCGGTGGCCGGCTGGCTCGAACGGCCAGCTGCCTGAAGGCGGCCAAGCATCAACAGACGGCACCAAGACAGGCCGACTCCTAGCAGACGGCCTCCGCAGAGGCCGGCTTCTAGCAGGCGGCCACCCGGTGCCCTCAGAGTCTGCGCCCCTCATCAAGAGGACACGACAGGGTGAGGCTACAGTATAGCCCCACACCCCCGGATCCTGGGTTTGGCATGGCTACAGTGCCCCGTACAGGCAGAGATCTCCGCATGGTGCGACACTGTCGCCACTCCCCCTTGACGCCACTCCTCACCGGCGGAGTCCCGATCCCACGATGGCTTGTCAGTACGGCCTGCAAGCGGCAGGCCCTACCAGGCAGAGAGAGCCCGGAAGACGGAGGAAGCCAGACCAGCCAGAATTAAGGGAGGCCGGCCTCTAGCAGGCGGTCGGCCCCTCCCCGGAGGCCCGTGCGCCATTAACCAGAAGGGGTGCAGTGTGGCTACAGTGATCTCCCACCAGGCGGCGGGACTATAGCCACGCTCCCCTGACCAAGCCTGCGTCATTAGCATCATGGCTACAGTGATCAGCCACCAGCCAGACCCGCCAGCGGCGGAAGCGGCCTGTCGGCTTCGTACCAGACCAGTCGAAGGGGCCCACCAGGCGGCGGGCCCCAGCGGCGGGCCCCAGCTGCCGGCGGAGAAGCCGGCGACCAGAGACGCAGACAGTCGGGCCCTACACCCAGCCAAGTTACCATTGTACCCCTGGGGGGTAGGTCTATATAAACCCCCAGGGCACCCATGCAAAGGGTTCCCAACAAGTTAGAACTAGACTCATACCTAGAGAGAGAAGAGAGCTAGCCTTGCCTCCTTCCACCTCTAGCACACAGCTCAAGGAGCACATTGTACTCACTAGTGCCTTAGTGATCATGCGGAGTCCCTGCAGAGCAGGAGTAGGGGTATTATCTCCAAGGAGAGCCCCCAACCTGGGTAAAGCACGCCGACGTTCGTGTCTACGCCTCATCCCGCTTCCAAGCACCGGCGATGTTCTACTCACTCCCACCATCCCACCTGTTTAAGGGTCCGATAATAAATCAGGCCGGTCGATTAAGTTTTCTAACAAAACAAAGATCGTTGGGCATTTTCCGATCGTGGGATTTTTACACCAAGCTATGATTTACTATTATATAATCTTGTACACTAGTAAGTACCTCTCTCCGCCGGCTTGCTTGGTTTGGTTTGTTTGACTTTTCCTATTTCACGTTTGCTCATGTAACGATCGTCGTATTATAGTCAGCTGTTGTACCTGGTATGTGCATTTTGTAACATATAATAAACACCAGATTAACATGTCTCCAGTTTCTAGTGGAAAGTTTGAAAACAGGTTGGTTGTTCTTCGCAGAAATCCTGGAAAAAAATGCATACGTATGAAGTTCAAATTTTGGCAGATTGGAATTTCTTCAAATTTTTGCAGATTGGAATTTCAAAACCCCTGTGGCCGCAAAGAATTCATACCCAGCCAGCATATTTCATGGATCAAGTTGTACTTTTGCTTTTGTCAAACAGACTGCACTTACGCTTCAATTTGCTGTGAAAGAAAACATTCACAAGTAGATGGCTAATCAAATTCCACTACCATCCATAAGCTAAGCTTCACAGTTACAAAAATCATCAGGAACTTAGATTATATAGCATGTTGAATACATCACATATAGCGTTTTTCTATTGTGTACAAATGTTTGCTCTTGTTGTCAGTGCAGCGGAATTCATGCGATAGACTTACTGGTTACGGGTCTGAGAAATACAGACGCAAGTTAAATTGTTAAAAGTCACCTCAGATTGTCAAGATGAAGAAATGTTCGGCGTGGGGGTTTACCGATCTGCCTGCATCGTCTCTGTGAGGCTGAAGCGCTTGTAAAATGACAGCAAAAGTAACAGAAACACATGCTTCATGGTAAGAATATCGTCAACGTAAACCATGCTTTCCACCTTGATTGGTCATGTCTCCATCAATAATTTTGAAAAGAATGCATTGCTACATGATATCAGAAAGAAAAGAATGGTGTACAGGTGACATGGAAAGGCAGCAGCAGGCCTGAAGAAATGCTGCTTGAAGCAGCAGCAACCACAACACCGCATCCATCCATCACACCCAGAAGCTTCTAATGACACACAACAGTGCCACCTCCATCAAGATCATCACCATCATCATCATCATCATCATCATCAGAGAGCTGAACTGAGCTGAGTGAGTGGTTTTGTGTTTCTGCACTGCAACTTGCAGAAAAGGAGAGGCAGAAAAGCACAAGCACCCAGCACACAAGTTGGCCAAAAAATAAAACGTTTTGTGCCCGAGTGCTGCTCCTTGTTCCATTAACTACTGTTGTCACAGGGAGGGATTTGCCTTGTATCCCTGCCTTTTTCTCAACGAGGGCAAGAAGAACAGGGCCAAAATGGAGAGACGGAAAGATTTTGCAAAAGTTGATGGAAAGCATGAGATGCCAAAGCATGAGAGGCAGAAAAGTCTGACTCATTTCTAATTCCATTGCTTGGTGAATCCACCACCACCACCATCATCATCATCATCATTAGTAGTAGAGATCTACTCCCTCGATTCCTTAATATAAGACCTTTTAGCTATTCCAAAATATTGACTACATACATACTAAAATGAGTGAACATACATACCAAAAAATGTCTAGATACATACGAATAAAAAAAAACTAAAAGGTCTTATATTAAGGAACAGAGGGAGTATACAAGAGAAGGATTTCCTATTTGTTTAAAGGAGTTAATTGTACACAAGCAATGCAAAGGTCAATCCACAAGGTTGGAAATAACTAGAGCTGTAATCAAGGAAAAAGTTAACCAGATGAGCAAGGCAGGTAAATGCTGGATTACTCACTGCAAACTCATTTTGGTTTATCCGAAAAAATTACACTCGCAAACAACGGACGGCGCAAGCACCGAGACAGGTTATATATGCTTGAATGAATGAATGATAGATGTGGATAAGTATGTGTGAGATGCTGCATGAGTAAGGTTTCCAATAACATGAACTGACCAGAAAGCAGGATCCATGAAGATTGAAAACAAGTCACTTGACAATGTGCATGACCAGTACTGAGCACTAGCATTCCCTGTCTGTCCGAACATACTACAGCATCAAGTTCTAGACATCCCCTGCATCCTTTTCCCCTGACATTCTCAGTATCAACACCAACACTTATGGACTACTACCAAGCATCACCACTCACCAGCACACCTCCTCTCTCTGCTATGTTCTGGAAAATCCCCATGATCAATTACTTCAATAATAGTACAGGCAGTGAAACTACAGCAAGGGCCATATTACACTAGACATCTGATGTGCTTGCATCTTCTAATACAGCGTACTCCGGTTTGCGGCCAGCTGATCATGTAGAGGACCACACTGCAGGCCTTGATCTTGCAAACCCTGCCGTAGTTCAGCATCCCGAGAGCCCGGTTCGGCGAACTGAAGGGCGCGCTCGCGGCGCCGTGTTCTTGGTGTCGGCTGGCAGCGAGAAGTGCCCCGTTGCCGAGCTGAGCCGGTGCGCTGGACTGGTTGATCATAAATCACTGGGATGGCGAGGGAGGCTGGTCGTCGGTCAGGTGAACTGTGGTGATGTCGTGGATGCTCGACCTCCTTGCCACCCCTGAGCCAAGCCTGATAAAGTACTTCTGCGCGTGGCTGGCCACCTGCGTCGGCGTCCTCGTCTGCACGAAGTTGCGTGATATGTTCCTCCAATCCCCTCTTCCGTACTCCTTCAGGCCTAAGAGGAACAAGCTGGCCAAAGAACAAGGCATGATCAGCTTCAACAACCAGTATCAGTATGGATCATGAATTCTTGCTGGATGGCCATCAAACATCATGCTACATGACTGTCTCGTCAATTCCTAGTGAACATACACAATTTATTCAGTTTCAGAGAGTAGTTCTTCCATGGTTGAATTATTCTTCCAATTTCCATGTTTTAAATGCTAGCAAAGCCATCTGATGATGTAAATCCTATTGATTGATGGTGAATTCAAGAAAGAAAATTTATATCACTAACTAGTCTTGTGCATGACATGGATGGAGCAGAGCATCACTCTCACAAGACAGTGAGATCAGAAGAACACTATACTCACCTGTGCTCGTGCTCGGTCCACGGCACCCCCCTCCTCCTCCCCTGTCCCGGCGTCCGCACGCCGTGCCAATTCCCGCAGCCAACGCCGAACCGCCGTCGGGCCTGGACGGAGACGGCGTGCAGGCGGCGGAAGCCGCCGAGCGGGAGCACGACGGCGCGGAGCAGCTGTTCCGAGAAGCCGAGGCCGGTCCACTCCCTCACGCACGGCGCCTCCCACAGCCGCTCGTCCTGCGCGAGGACCCGCCAGCCCCGGCTCACGCACGCCGCGGCGGCCAGCGTCCGCGCCTCCGCCCGCCGCAGCACCTCGAACATCACGTCCTCCCCCAGATCCGGCACCGCTCTCGCGTCCCCCGGCGGCGCCGGTGGAGGCTGTGAGGACGAGGAGGATGCCTCGGCCTGGCTCGAGCTCGAGGTCCGCTGCCGCTTCTTGGCTGGCTCGCTGGAGCCGCCACCGCCAGAAGCGGGAGGAGGAGCCCGGGGATCACGACCAGCCGAGGAACCGGAAGGGCGCTTCATGGCGGGGCACCTGTACACACGACTGTCAGGATCCCGATGGATCTGACGAGGAGAGATGGACAAAAATCTGATCTTGACGAGGATTAGAGGAGATGAACAGGAGACAATTTACTGGAAATTAAAGAACTGAAATGTAACAAGATAAGTAGATAAACTCTGGGCTTAGCAATGATACAAGGATAGCCCTGTATATAGGGTCTGGCCGACGATGCTTCGGTGCCTTAAGGCACCTACCTTTGTGTTTACGACATGTGGGCCGAACAGGTGGCTGGCCCACATGTCAGTGACCCAAAGGTAGGCGCCTTTAAGGCACCGAAACTGTGTCCGGTCTGGCCGGTGCACGATGACATCTCATGAGAAATGACGGTAATGCCCTTATAGTATTAGATACTGTAATAAATTTTTAGTAATACATCATTTATTTTAACTAGTAGAACGCTCGTGCGCTTGCAACTGACTGCATCGACGACTTCTTTTTTATTGGTAAGACGCTTTCATTTTCTTCCTTTCTTCAATCTCCCAACTAAAAATACTTCTTGGGCTGATATGTAAATGGATAAATTTACAATCATATGAAGATATCAAGAGCTAAAATCATATTTATCGGAAAACTTTTTCACGAACATGAAAGTTATGGTGCCTGACAGATTGAAAACAAACACAATGGTGTTTGATAGATTGGGAACAGTATTTGTTCCCTCGTCACCAAATCTCATTTATATTTTAGAACACGGTCATATATCTATCTCTTTTGATCACAAGTGTGTTGCCATCTTAAGAAGGCTCCAACGCTCTATTAGTTGTCTCGTGAGTTGGTCGTTATTTTTGTTATTGATGGCGACGATGGCGATGAGCAGGGTCGGCCCTGACACGCTAGGGGCCTTGATGCAAGATGACAGGCCGGGACCTCTGTGTATACACAACTAGTTACAGAAGTATTGGGTTGTTCTTCGGCAATTGCTACTTGGTAGAGCTAGTTCACGAGAAGTTATATCATAACCTACACTTATGCTCACTTTTTTGTCAATCGCTTGCTTTTGGGATTCTTTGAATTCATCTACCCACATTGTCATTTTGATAACCAATCGTATACTTTCCAGATGAAATAGAACAAAAACAATACAATACTTATGGTATGGAATAAAAAAAACACTTGGATGCCTTTACGAATCATTGTTTTTCTCAAGTCTTTGATGGATTGGGATTATGGGAGACTAGATGGAATCATATCGAATGAAGAGAAACAAATAAATTTAGGTCAAATAGAAGGGAATTGTACTTACCGTAACAAATTGACGGGAGATTTGCTTTTGCTGGGAATTAAGAGCATCTACAGCTGGACCTCCTACTTCATTCCTAAACGTTCGCTCGGCCAGTGCGCGATAAAAAAAAATATGACCTAACCGCATTTAGTCCCTAAACATCCGGACTGATCGGCACCCCATGAGGGCGACAGTACGCGACCGGGCACGCCAAGGCACCCCAGTCGAGCACGCACAAGCACACACGCGGGCGGGCGTCCTAGCCGCCGGGGGCGGGCGGGCCTGCTGGATGCCGCCGCAGCCGTCGGTGCACCGGTGCTGCCGTGCCGCGCTGGGCCCGGAGCTCGCGCGCGCTAGAGCTCCCAGGCGCTCGGGCGAGAGCTCGCACCCACCGGGGACGGAGCGTGTGCGAGCTGGGGACGGAACGCGTGCGCGCCGGGGCTCACGCGCATCGCTGCCGAGCTGGAGCTCACGCGCTAGAGAACTCTCAGGCGCCCAGGCCGGAGCTCGTGCCCTCCAGGGACGGAGCGCCTGCACGCTGGGCTCGCACGCGTCGCGGCCGAGCCGAAGCTTGCGCCCGCCGTGGCCGCTGCGCGTCACTTGGGGCAGCCGGAGAAGCAGGGATGAGTTCGACAGCTTCCCGTGCCCCGCGCTGGGAGCCACTGTTGCTCGCGCTGGCCGTCGTCCCAGCCATGCCGTGCTTGAGCTAGCTAGCTGCTGCTGGCCGTTGGCCGCACGCTTGCTTACGAGCGAGCTAGCTAGCTAGCCAGCCATTGGACGCGTACATGCATCATGCATGCACAGCTGCCCGCTGCTGCTCTGCGTGCACGAGCTGGCCGCCGCGCGCATGTTGTCCGAGGCTGCCGCCGACGGCACCGCTGCTGCTCGAGCTGGAGGTCCAACCACGCCAATGTTGCTACCTGTCGTGCTCTGGCGAGGTCGCACACAAGGTGTTTGTCAAAATGACCGAAAAGTAGGGAGGAAAGTTAGCTGTTCGTGGTTGTTTTGAAGGAAATATGAGGGGTTAAAATGGAGTCACAACAAGATCTTCTCCTTTGTTAGTTCCGTCGGAATGACCAAAAATTATACTCGTATTAGCAGGAACGAGCGGCGAGGACAGAGGACTTGGGAGGCAAGAGGTGAAGATGAGGGGAGGGGAAGGGCCTAATCTCAAATCAGTTTCTACGCACGTACGGGCTGAAGTAAAGCATAGCTCCTTGCCCCCCATTCCTGGCCTCCTGGGCCGATTGTTTGAGCTTTTTCTTTCGAAAGAAGTTCATATTTCACCCTAAAATGTGGGCTCACGGACACATAAGCCCCCGAAGTCAATTTTGGTACAAATTTGACCCTGAAATCTACAAAACCAGGCAAATCATATGCTTGGGCGGTTTTGGGGCAGACGTGGCACATTTTAGGTGGTTTTGACTGATAATTAGGATGTTGACCACTTTTCATTTACCCTTTGGCTGTGAGGATGTTGAACCCACCAAAAATAAGGGATGACCCGATCAATTTAGGCAGTCTTGGTCAGATCAGGATTGAATTCCAACGGCTGTGAGGAGCAGCTGACATGGCATCAGCAACTTCATCCTCCGCAGGGGCAGCGGTTCCTACCTTTTGTTGGCATGCAGCCTGATGCTGAATCTTAAGTTGTACGCATGGTAGAAAATTTAGGACCAAAGAAGGAAGGCACTAGCTGAAAATAGTTAGAGCAGATTGAATCGGACTATCAAAGCTGACGAACAGTTGGTGGGTCGATCGACTGATGGGCCTCTCGCTCACCACAAAGGAGCCTCCGCCACCACGGCCAAGCCTCGGCAGCAGCCAGCTGACTCCATGGTGGATTGGTGGCCAAATTTGACGGGAAGCACAACGATGGCGTTGGAGCGGCCAACCTGCCAGGGTGACGGGCTGGCGCCATCATGGCCTTGAACCAGCATGCGGGAAGTGTCGTCATGGTCCAAGAATAAGATCAAGCTGTCTATCTTTGTAGTGCGGCATGGCTCCAATGCAGCAGATGTTACCACCGGCGTTAACATCATCAACTCCACTCCACGGGCCACTTCTCCCGCGCAAGCAGCACGACGACTACGTCTCGGCGCTTGTCGGCAGTGTTGCCCTTTGGCGTCTGGCCTCATCCACGGCGGACAAAGCTCGAGTCCATGGGCTTGTCGGGGAGGCGCCAGCAGCGCTGGGAACACCGGAGGGAGCTCAGGAAAGGCGGCGGAGGCATCGGGGATCCTCAGAGCTAGGGAATCATGCACAACGGTGGCAGGCCAAAAACGAGGAAGATGACGTCCACGCTGAAATTCGGGAGGTGGCCCATTCCAATCACTTTGGCAGAGTAGAAGAGGGAGGCGCGGGGAATCTTCTTGACGTTGCGGTGTGGCTCAAGGTGGCCGATGGTCGCGTGGGTGGCGCCGGTGGCGGTGGTGACCGCCACACAGGCGTGTGAGGGTCACGCGATTCCCGTCACGAGAGGGTGAGAGAAGGGGGAGGGAAGGGGAAGGAGGTGGCTGGGGTATCCGGGGCGATGCTATAGCACCTTAGCGGCGGCGTCCATGGCGGTCAGATGAATGGCACATGAGAGATGGGGAGAGGAGGAAGACGACGTCATCTCCAAAACCACCAAAATCATAACAAAACCGCTCTAGGGGTAGATTATTCGGTTTTGAAGATTTCATGGTCAAAATTGTACCAAAGTAGTGTTGGGGATCGTTGCAGAAATTAAAAAAATTCTAGGCATCACCAAGATCAATCTATGGAGTAACTAGCAACGAGAGAGAGGGGAGTGCATCTTCATACCCTTGAAGATTGCGAGTCGGAAGCGTTGCAAGAACGCAGTTGGAGGAGTCGTACACGTAGCGATTCAGATCGCAGTCGAATCCGATCTAAGCACCGAACAACGGTGCCTCCGCGTTCAACACACGTGCAGCCCGGTGACGTCTCCCGCACCTTGATCCAGCAAGGAGGAGGGAGAGGTTGAGGAAGAAGGCTCCAACGGCAGCACGACGGCGTGGTGCTGATGGAGTGGCAGTTCTCCGGCAGGGCTTCGCCAAGCTCTTGCGGAGAAGGAGAGGTGTGTTGGAAATATGCCCTAGAGGCAATAATAAAAGTGTTATTATTATATTTCTTTGTTCATGATAATAGTCTTTTATTCATGCTATAACTGTATTATCCGAAAATCGTAATACACGTGTGAATACATAGACCACAATATGTCCCTAGTGAGCTCTAGTTGACTAGCTCGTTGTGATCAACAGATAGTCATGGTTTCCTGGCTATGGACATTATATGTCGTTGATAACGGGATCACATCATTAGGAGAATGATGTGATGGACAAGACCCAATCCTAAGACTAGCACAAAAGATCGTGTAGTTCATTTGCTAGAGCTTTGCCAATGTCAAGTATCTCTTCCTTCGACCATGAGAGCGTGTAACTCCTGGATACCGTAGGAGTGCTTTGGGTGTATCAAACGTCACAACATAACTGGGTGACTATAAAGGTGCACTACAGGTATCTCCGAAAGTATCTATTGTTTTATGCGGATCGAGACTGGGATTTGTCACTCCGTGTAAACGGAGAGGTATCTCTGGGCCCACTCGGTAGGACATCATCATATGCGCAATGTGACCAAGGAGTTGATCACGGGATGATGTGTTACGGAACGAGTAAAGTGACTTGCCGGTAACGAGATTGAACAAGGTATTGGATACCGACGATCGAATCTCGGGCAAGTAACATACCGATAGACAAAGGGAATTGAATACGGGATTGATTAAGTCCTTGACATCGTGGTTCATCCGATGAGATCATCGTGGAACATGTGGGAGCCATCATGGGTATCCAGATCCCGCTGTTGGTTATTGACCGGAGAATGTCTCAGTCATGTCTACATGTCTCCCGAACTCGTAGGGTCTACACACTTAAGGTTCGATGACGCTAGGGTTATAAAGGAAGTTTGTATGTGGTTACCGAATGTTGTTCGGAGTCCCGTATGAGATCCTGGACGTCACGAGGAGTTCCGGAATGGCCCGGAGGTAAAGATTTATATATGGGAAGTCCTATTTTGGCCACCGGAAAATGTTCGGGATTTTTCGGTATTGTACCGGGAAGGTTCTAGAAGGTTCCGGAGTGGGGCCCACCTGCATGGGGGGACCCACATGAACGTGGGTAGTGGGGGAAAGGCCCCACACCCCTGGTCAAGGCGCACCAAGATCCCCCCTTAGAAGGAATAAGATCATATCCCGAAGGGATAAGATCAAGATCCCTAAAAAGGGGGGATAACAATCGGTGGGGAAGGAAATGATGGGATTTCTTTCCTCCCACCTTGGCCAACGCCCCAATGGACTTGGAGGGCAAGATACCAGCCCCTCCACCCCTATATATAGTGGGGAGGCGCATGGGAGCCATAGACGAAGTTCTGGCGCAGCCCTACCTCTCTCCCTACTCCTCCTCTCCCGCGGTGCTTGGCGAAGCCCTGCAGGATTGCCACGCTCCTCCATCACCACCACGCCGTTGTGCTGCTGTTGGATGGAGTCTTCCTCAACCTCTCCCTCTCTCCTTGCTGGATCAAGGCGTGGGATACGTCACCGGGCTGTACGTGTGTTGAACGCGGAGGTGCCGTGCGTTCGGCACTTGATCATCGGTGATTTGAATCACGACGAGTACGACTTCATCAACCCCGTTCACTTGAACGCTTCCGCTTAGCGATCTACAAGGGTATGTAGATGCACTCTCCTTCTACTCGTAGCTGGTTTCTCCATAGATAGATCTTGGTGACACGTAGGAAAATTTTGAATTTCTGCTACGTTCCCCAACAGTGGCATCATGAGCTAGGTCTATTGCGTAGATTCTTTGCACGAGTAGAACACAAAGTAGTTGTGGGCGTTGATGTTGTTCAATATGCTTACGGTTACTAGTCCAATCTTGTTTCGACGGTATTGTGGGATGAAGCGGCCCGGACCGACCTTACACGTACTCTTACGTGAGACAGGTTCCACCGATTGACATGCACTTGGTGCATAAGGTGGCTAGCGGGTGCCAGTCTCTCCCACTTTAGTCGGAACGGATTCGATGAAAAGGATCCTTATGAAGGGTAAATATCAATTGGCATATCACGTTGTGGTCTTGCGTAGGTAAGAAACGTTCTTGCTAGAAACCCATAGCAGCCACGTAAAACATGCAACAACAATTAGAGGACGTCTAACTTGTTTTTGCAGGGTATGCTATGTGATGTGATATGGCCAAGAAGAATGTGATGAATGATATGTGATGTATGAGATTGATCATGTTCTTGTAATAGGATTCACGACTTGCATGTCGATGAGTATGACAACCGGCAGGAGCCATAGGAGTTGTCTTTATTTATTGTATGACCTGCGTGTCATTGAAGAACGCCATGTAAACTACTTTACTTTATTGCTAAACGCGTTAGTCATAGAAGTAGAAGTAGTCGTTGGCGTGACAACTTCATGAAGACACGATGATGGAGATCATGACGATGGAGATCATGGTGTCGTGCCGGTGACGATGATGATCATGGAGCCCCGAAGATGAAGATCAAAAGGAGCAAAATGATATTGGCCATATCATGTCACTATTTGATTGCATGTGATGTTTATCATGTTTATGCATCTTGTTTGCTTAGGACGACGGTAGTAAATAAGATGATCCCTTACAAAATTTCAAGAAGTGTTCTCCCCTAATTGTGCACCGTTGCTACAGTTCGTCGCTTCTAAGCACCACGTGATGATCGGGTGTGATGGATTCTTACGTTCACATACAACGGGTGTAAGACAGTTTTACACAGCGAAAACACTTAGGGTTAACTTGACGAGCCTAGCATGTGCAGACATGGCCTCGGAACACGGAGACCGAAAGGTCGAGCATGAGTCGTATGGTAGATACGATCAGCATGAAGATGTTCACCGATGATGACTAGTCCGTCTCACGTGATGATCGGACACGGCCTAGTTGACTCGGATCATGTGATCACTTAGATGACCAGAGGGATGTCTATCTAAGTGGGAGTTCATAAGATGAACTTAATTATCCTGAACATAGTCAAAAGACCTTTTGCAAATTATGTCGTAAGCTCGCGCTTTAGTTCCACTGTTTAGATATGTTCCTAGAGAAAATATAGTTGAAAGTTGATAGTAGCGATTATGCGATCAGTAGAAAGCTTATGTCCTTAATGCACCGCTCAGTGTGCTGAACCCCAACGTCGTTTGTCGATGTTGCGAACATCGGACATACACGTTTTGATAACTACGTGATAGTTCAATTAAATGGTTTAAGTAGAGGCACCAAAGACGTTTTCGAAACATCGCGAAACATATGAGATGTTTCGAGGGCTGAAATTGGGATTTTAGGCTCGTGCCCACGTCAAGAGGTATAAGACCTCCGACGATTTTCTTAGCCTGCAAACTAAGGGAGAAAAGCTCAATCGTTGAGCTTGTGCTCAGATTGTCTGAGCACAACAATCACTTGAATTGAGTGGGAGTTGATCCTCCAGATGAGATAGTGATGTTTCCCCAAAGTCATTGCCACCAAGCTGCTAGAGCTTCGTGATTAACTATAACATATCAGGGATAGATATGATGATCCTTGAAATATTCATGATGTTTGACACTACGAAAGTAGAAATCAAGAAGGAGCATCAATTGTTGATGGTTGGTGAAACCACTAGTTTCAAGAAGGGCAAGGGAACAAAGGGATACTTCACGAAACGGCAATTCAGCTGCTGCTCTAGTGAAGAAACCCAAGGTTGAACCCAAACCCGAGACTAAGTGCTTCTGTAATAAGGGGAACAACCACTGGAGCAGCATTACCCTAGATACTTGGTAGATGAGAAGGCTGGCAAGGTCGATAGAAGTATATTGGATATACATTATGTTAATGTGTACTTTACTAGTACTCCTAGTAGCACCAGGGTATTGGATACCGGTTCGGTTGCTAAGTGTTAGTAACTCGAAATAAAAGCAACGGAATAAACGGAGAGTAGCTAAAGGTGAGCTGACGATATATGTTGGAAGTGTTTCCAAGGTTGATATGATCAAGCATCGCACGCTCCCTCTACCACCGAGATTGGTGTTTGCGTTGAGCATAGACATGATTGGATTATGTCTATCGCAATACGGTTATTCATTTAAGGAGAATAATGGTTACTCTATTTTTGAATAATACCTTCAATGGTCTTGCACCTAAAGGAATGGTTTATTGAATCTCGGTCGTAGTGATACACATTTTCATGCCAAAAGATATAAGATAGTAATGATAGTACCACTTACTTGTGGCACTGCCATGTAAGTCATAATGGTATAAAACGCATGAAGAAGCTCCATGTTGATGGATCTTTGGACTCACTCATTTTGAAAAGTTTGAGACATGCGAACCATGTCTATTGGTATATATGCATGAAGAAACTCCATGCAAATGGACCGTTTGAACTCACTTGATTTTGAATCACTTGAGATATGCAAATCATACCACATGGGCAAGATGACTGAAAAGCCTCGGTTTCAGTAAGATGGAACAAGATAGCAACTTGTTGGAAGTAACACATTTTGATGTGTGTAGTCCAATGAGTGCTGAGGCATGCAGTGAATATCATTATGTTCTTACTTCACAGATGATTCGAGTAGATGTTGAGAATATTTACTTGATGAAACACAACTCTGAATTATTGAATGGTTCAAGTAATTTCAAAGTGAAGTAGAAGATCATTGTGACAAGAGGATAAAATGTCTATGATACGATCATAGAGATGAATATCTGAGTTACGAGTTTTGGCACACAATTAAGACATTGTGGAAATTGTTTCGCAATTAATACCGCCTGGAACACCATAGTGTGATGGTGTGTCCGAACATCATAACTGCACCCTATTGGATATGATGCATACCATGATGTCTCTTATCGAATTACCACTATCGTTCATGGGTTAGGCATTAGAGACAACCACATTCACTTTAAATAGGGCACCACGTAATTCCGTTGAGATGACACCGTATGAATTATGGTTTAGAGAAACCTAAGTTGTCGTTTCTTAAAAGTTTGGGGCTACGACGCTTATGTGAAAAAGTTTCAGGCTGATAAGCTAGAACCCAAAGCGGATAAATGCATCTTCATAGGACACCCAAAACAGTTGGGTATACCTCCTGTCTTAGATCCAAAAGCAATAAAGGATTGTTTCTTGAATCAGGTCCTTTCTCGAGGAAAGGTTTCTCTCGAAAGAATTGAGTGGGAGGATGGTGGAGACTTGATGAGGTTATTGAACCGTCTCTTCAACTAGTGTGTGGCAGGGCACAGGAAGTTGTTCCTGTGGCACCTACACCAATTGAAGTGGAAGCTTATGATATTGATCATGAAACTTCGGATCAAGTCACTACCAAACCTCGTGGGATGACAAGGATGCGTACTACTTCAGAGTGGTACGTAATCCTGTCTTGGAAGTCATGTTGCTGGACAACAATGAACCTACGAGCTATGGAGAAGCGATGGTGGGCCCGGATTCCGATAAATGGCTCGAGGTCATAAAATCCGAGAACGGATCCATGGACTTTGGTGGACTTGCCCGATGATCGGCAAGCCATTAAGATAAATGGATCTTTAAGAAGAAGACGGACGTGGATGGTAATGTCACCGTCCATGAAGCTCGACTTGTGGCGAAAAGTTTTTCACAAGTTCAAGGAGTTAACTACGATGAGATTTTTCTCATCCGTAGCGATGCTTAAAGTCCGTCGGAATCATGTTAGCATTAGCTGCATTTATAAAATCTGGCAGATGGATGTCAAGACAAGTTTCCTTACCAGTTTTCGTAAGGAAAGGTTGTATGCAATACAATCAGAAAAGTTTTGTCGATCCTAAGGATGCTAAAAGGTATGCTAGCTCCAGCGATCCTTCTAAGGACTGGAGTAAGCATCTCGGAGTTGGAATGTACGCTTTGATGAGATGATCAAAGATTTTGGATTTATACAAAGTTTATGAGAAACTTGTATTTCCAAAGAAGTGAGTGGGAGCACTATAGAATTTCTGATGAGTATATGTTGTTGACATATTGATGATCAGAGATGATGTAGAATTTCTAGAAAGCATATAGGGTTATTTGAAAGGTGTTTTTCAATAGAAAACCTGGATTAAGCTACTTGAACATTGAGCATCAAGATCTATAAAGATAGATCAAAATGCTTAATAATACTTTCAAATGAGCACATACCTTGACATGATCTTGAAGGTGTTCAAGATGGATCAGTCAAAGAAGGAGTTCTTGCCTGAGTTATAAGGTATGAAGTTAAGACTTAAAGCTCGACCATGGCAGAAGAAAGGGGAAGGACGAAGGTCATCCCCTATGCTTTTATCATAGGCTCTCTATAGTATGCTATGCTGTGTACCGCACCTGAAGTGTGCCTTGCCATGAGTCAGTCAAGGGGTACAAGAGTGATCCAAGAATGGCTCACAGGACAGCGGTCAAAGTTATCCTTAGTAACTAGTGGACTAAGGAATTTTCTCGATTATGGAGGTGGTAAAAGAGTTCGTCGTAAAGGGTTATGTCGATGCAAGCTTGACACCTATCCGGATAGCTCTGAGTAGAGAGACCGGATACATATAATGGAGCAATAATTTAGAATAGCTCCAAGTAGAACAGTTATTTGGAATAGCTCCAAATAGAGCGTGGTAGCTGCATCTAGGAGATGACATAGAGATTTGTAAAGCACACACGGATCTGAAAGGTTCAGACCCGTTGACTAAAACCTCTCTCACAAGCAACATGATCAAACCTAAAACTCATTGAGTATTAATCACATAGTGATGTGAACTAGACTACTGATTCTAGTAAACTCTTGGGTGTTAGTCACATGGCGATGTGACCTGTGAGTGTTAATCACATGGCGATGTGAACTAGATTATTGACTCTAGTGCAAGTGGGAGACTGTTGGAAATATGCCCTAGAGGCAATAATAAAAGTATTATTATTATATTTCCTTGTTCATGATAATTGTCTTTTATTCATGCTATAACTGTATTATCCGAAAATCGTAATACACGTGTGAATACATAGACCACAATATGTCCCTAGTGAGCCTCTAGTTGACTAGCTCGTTGTGATCAACAGATAGTCATGGTTTCCTGGCTATGGACATTGGATGTCGTTGATAACGGGATCACATCATTAGGAGAATGATGTGATGGACAAGACCCAATCCTAAGCCTAGCACAAAAGATCGTGTAGTTCGTTTGCTAGAGCTTTGCCAATGTCAAGTATCTCTTCCTTTGACCATGAGATCGTGTAACTCCTGGATACCGTAGGAGTGCTTTGGGTGTATCAAACGTCACAACGTAACTGGGTGACTATAAAGGTGCACTACAGGTATCTCCGAAAGTATCTATTGTTTTATGCGGATCGAGACTGGGATTTGTCACTCCGTGTAAACGGAGAGGTATATCTGGGCCCACTCGGTAGGACATCATCATATGCGCAATGTGACCAAGGAGTTGATCACGGGATGATGTGTTACGGAACGAGTAAAGTGACTTGCCGGTAACGAGATTGAACAAGGTATTGGATACCGACGATCGAATCTCGGGCAAGTAACATACCGATAGACAAAGGGAATTGAATACGGGATTGATTAAGTCCTTGACATCGTGGTTCATCCGATGAGATCATCGTGGAACATGTGGGAGCCATCATGGGTATCCAGATCCCGCTGTTGGTTATTGACCGGAGAACGTCTCAGTCATGTCTACATGTCTCCCGAACCCGTAGGGTCTACACACTTAAGGTTCGATGACGCTAGGGTTATAAAGGAAGTTTGTATGTGGTTACCGAATGTTGTTCAGAGTCCCGGATGAGATCCCGGACATCACGAGGAGTTCCGGAATGGTCCGGAGGTAAAGATTTATATATGGGAAGTCCTATTTTGGCCACCGGAAAATGTTCGGGATTTTTCGGTATTGTACCGGGAAGGTTCTAGAAGGTTCCGGAGTGGGGCCCACCTGCATGGGGGGACCCACATGAACGTGGGTAGTGGGGGCAAGGCCCCACACCCCTGGTCAAGGCGCACCAAGATCCCCCCTTAGAAGGAATAAGATCATATCCCGAAGGGATAAGATCAAGATCCCTAAAAAGGGGGGATAACAATCGGTGGGGAAGGAAATGATGAGATTTCTTTCCTCCCACCTTGGCCAACGCCCCAATGGACTTGGAGGGCAAGATACCAGCCCCTCCACCCCTATATATAGTGGGGAGGCGCATGGGAGCCATAGACGAAGTTCTGGCGCAGCCCTACCTCTCTCCCTACTCCTCCTCTCCCGCGGTGCTTGGCGAAGCCCTGCAGGATTGCCACGCTCCTCCATCACCACCACGCCGTTGTGCTGCTGTTGGATGGAGTCTTCCTCAACCTCTCCCTCTCTCCTTGCTGGATCAAGGCGTGGGATACGTCACCGGGCTGTATGTGTGTTGAACGCGGAGGTGCCGTGCGTTCGGCACTTGATCATCGGTGATTTGAATCACGACGAGTACGACTTCATCAACCCCGTTCACTTGAACGCTTTCGCTTAGCGATCTACAAGGGTATGTAGATGCACTCTCCTTCTACTCGTAGCTGGTTTCTCCATAGATAGATCTTGGTGACATGTAGGAAAATTTTGAATTTCTGCTACGTTCCCCAACAAGGTGTTGGGGAGGGGAGGGGTTGCGCCTTGGATGTGTTGTTGTAGCCCTCCCCTCGTCCTCTATTTATAGGGAGAAGGGGAAGGGGGCCGGCCCCCTCTAGATGAGATCTAGAGGGGGCGGTGGCCAAGGGGAGGGGGCTTGCCCCCCAAGCAAGGGGGGCGCCCCCTTTAGGGTCTCCCCTCCAACCCTAGGCGCATGGGCCCTAGGGGGTGGCGCCCAGCCCTCCAAGGGGCTGGTTCCCTTTCCTCTACATCCCATGAGGCCCTCCGGGACAGGTGGCCCTGTTGGGGAACGTTGCATAAAATAAAAAAATTCCTACGTTCACCAAGATCAATCTATGAGTTCATCTAGCAACGAGAGAGAGGAGTACATCTACATACCCTTGTAGATCGCGTGCGGAAGCGTTCAAGAGAACGGGGTTGAGGGAGTCGTTCTCGTCGTGATCCAAAACACCGGAGATCCTAGCGCCGAACGGACGGCACCTCCGCGTTCAACACACGTACGGTCAGCGTGACGTCTCCTCCTTCTTGATCCAGCAAGGGGGAAGGAGAGGTTGATGAAGATCCAGCAGCACGACGGCGTGGTGGTGGATGCAGCAGGGCTCTGGCAGGGCTTCGCCAAGCAACTACGGGAGGAGGAGGTGTAGCAGGGAGGGGAGGGAGGCGCCAGGGTGTTGGGTGCGGCTGCCCTCCCACCCCCCTCTTTATATAGGGAACCCAGGGGGGCGCCGGCCCTAGAGATGGGATCTCTAGGGGGCGGCGGCCAAGGGGGTTGGAGTGCCCCCCAAGGCAAGTGGAGGCGCCCCCTCCCCTAGGGTTCCCAACCCTAGGCGTAGAGGGGGGCCCAGGGGGCGCACCAGCCCACTAGGGGCTGGTTCCCCTCCCACTTCAGCCCATGGGGCCCTCCGGGATAGGTGGCCCCACCCGGTGGACCCCTGGGACCCTTCCGGTGGTCTCGGTACAATATCGGTGGACCCCGAAACTTTCCCGATGGCCGAAACTCGACTTCCCATATATAATTCTTTACCTCCGGACCATTCCGGAACTCCTCGTGACGTCCGGGATCTCATCCGGGACTCCGAACAACTTTCGGTTTGCTACATACTCGTATTCATACAACCCTAGCGTCACCGAACCTTAAGTGTGTAGACCCTACGGGTTCGGGAGACATGTAGACATGACCGAGACGGCTCTCCGGTTGATAACCAACAGCGGGATCTGGATACCCATGTTGGCTCCCACACACTCCTCGATGATCTCATCGGATGAACCACGATGTCGAGGATTCAAGCAACCCCGTATACAATTCCCTTTGTCAATCGGTACGTTACTTGCCCGAGATTCGATCGTCGGTATCCCAATACCTCGTTCAATCTCGTTACCGGCAAGTCACTTTACTCGTATCGTAATGCATGATCCCGTGACCAGACACTTGGTCACCTTGAGCTCATTATGATGATGCATTACCGAGTGGGCCCAGAGATACGTCTCTGTCACACGGAGTGACAAATCCCAGTCTCGATCCGTGTCAACCCAACAGACACTTTCGGAGATACCTGTAGTGCACCTTTATAGTCACCCAGTTACGTTGTGACGTTTGGTACACCCAAAGCACTCCTACGGTATCCGGGAGTTACACGATCTCATGGTCTAAGGAAAAGATACTTGACATTGGAAAAGCTCTAGCAAAACGAACTACACGATCTTGTGCTATGCTTAGGATTGGGTCTTGTCCATCACATCATTCTCCTAATGATGTGATCCCGTTATCAATGACATCTAATATCCATAGTCAGGAAACCATGACTATCTGTTGATCAACGAGCTAGTCAACTAGAGACTCACTAGGGACATATTGTGGTCTATGTATTCACACGTGTATTACGATTTCTGGATAATACAATTATAGCATGAATAAAAGAAAATTATCATGAACAAGGAAATATAATAATAATCCTTTTATTATTGCCTCTAGGGCATATTTCCAACAGTCTCCCACATGCACTAGAGTCAATAATCTAGTTACATTGTGATGAATCAAACACCCATAGAGTTCTGGTGTTGATCATGTTTTGCTCGCGGAAGAGGTTTAGTCAACGGATCTGCGACATTCAGATCTGTATGTACTTTGCAAATATCTATGTCTCCATCTTGAACATTTTCACTGATGGAGTTGAAACGACGCTTGATGTGCCTGGTCTTCTTGTGAAACCTGGGCTCCTTAGCAAGGGCAATAGCTCCAGTGTTGTCACAGAAGAGAGTGATTGGCTCCGACGCATTGGGTATGACTCCTAGGTCGGTGATGAACTCCTTCATCCATATTGCTTCATGTGCTGCCTCCGAGGCTGCCATGTACTCCGCTTCACATGTAGATCCCTCCACGATGCTTTGCTTGCAACTGCACCAGCTTACTGCTCCACGATTCAACATATACACGTATCCGGTTTGTGATTTAGAGTCATCCAGATCTGTGTCGAAGCTAGCGTCGACGTAACCCATTACGACAAGCTCTTCGTCACCTCCATAAACGAGAAACATGTCCTTTGTCCTTTTCAGGTACTTCAGGATATTCTTGACCGCTGTCCAGTGTTCCTTGCCAGGATTAATTTGGTACCTTCCTACCAAACTTACGGCAAGGTTTACATCAGGTCTGGTACACAGCATGACATACATAATAGATCCTATGGCCAAGGCATAGGGGATGACACTCATCTCTTCTTTATCTTTTGCCATGGTCGGGCATTGAGCTGAGCTTAATCTCACACCTTGTAATACAGGCAAGAACCCTTTCTTGGACTGGACCATTTTGAACTTCTTCAAAATCTTATCAAGGTATGTGCTTTGTGAAAGACCTATGAGGCGTCTCGATCTATCCCTATAGATCTTGATGCCTAATATGTAAGCAGCTTCTCCAAGGTCCTTCATCGAAAAACACTTATTCAAGTAGGCCTTAATGCTGTCCAAAAGTTCTATATCATTTCCCATCAAAAGTATGTCATCTACATATAATATGAGAAATGCTACAGAGCTCCCACTCACTTTCTTTTAAACGCAGGCTTCTCCATAATTCTGCATAAACCCAAACGCTTTGATCATCTCATCAAAACGAATGTTCCAACTCCGAGATGCTTGCACCAGCCCATAAATGGATCGTTGGAGCTTGCATACCTTGTTAGCATTCTTAGGATCGACAAAACCCTCCGGTTGTATCATATACAGTTCTTTCTTAAGATAGCCGTTAAGGAATGCTGTTTTGACGTCCATCTGCCATATCTCATAATCATAGTATGCGACAATTGCTAACATGATTCAGACGGACTTCAGCTTCGCTACGGGAGAGAAAGTCTCATCGTAGTCAACCCCATGAACCTTCTTAAAGATCCATTTGTTTTCTATCGCTCGCCGATCATCGGGCAAGTCTGTCAAAGTCCATACTTTGTTTTCATACATGGATTCTATCTCGGATTGCATGGCTTCTAGCCATTTGTTGGAATCTGGGCCCGCCATCGCTTCTTCATAGTTCGAAGGTTCACCGTTGTCCAACAACATGATTTCCAGGACAGGGTTACCATACCACTCTGGTGTGGAACGTGTCCTTGTGGACCTACGAAGTTTAGTAGCAACTTGATCTGAAGTATCTTGATCATCATCATTAATTTCCTCTCCAGTCAGTGTAGGCACCACAAGAACATTTTCCTGAGCTGCACTACTTTCCGGTTCAAGAGGTAGTACTTCATCGAGTTCTACTTTCCTCCCACTTACTCCTTTCGAGAGAAACTCTTTTTCCAGAAAGGATCCGTTCTTGGCAACAAAGATCTTGCCTTCGGATCTAAGGTAGAAGGTATACCCAATGGTTTCCTTAGGGTATCCTATGAAGACGCATTTTTCCGACTTGGGTTCGAGCTTTTCAGGTTGAAGTTTCTTGACATAAGCATCGCATCCCCAAACTTTTAGAAATGACAGCTTAGGTTTCTTCCCAAACCATAAATCATATGGTGTCGTCTCAACAGATTTAGACAGAGCCCTATTTAAAGTGAATGTAGCTGTCTCTAGAGCGTATCCCTAAAATGATAGCGGTAAATCGGTAAGAGACATCATAGATCGCACCATATCCAATAGAGTGCGATTATGACGTTCGGACACACCGTTACGCTGAGGTGTTCCAGGCGGCGTGAGTTGTGAAATGATTCCACATTTTCTTAAGTGTGTACCAAATTCATGACTTAAATATTCTCCTCCACGATCTGATCATAAGAATTTTATCTTTCGGTCACATTGATTCTCTACCTCATTCTGAAATTCCTTGAACTTTTCAAAGGTCTCAAACTTGTGTTTCATCAAGTAGACATACCCATATCTACTCAAGTCATCAGTGAGAGTGAGAACATAACGATATCCTCCGCGAGCCTCAATGCTCATTGGACCGCACACATTGGTATGTATGATTTCCAATAAGTTGGTTGCTCGCTCCATTGTTCCGGAGAACGGAGTCTTGGTCATTTTGCCCATGAGGCATGGTTTGCATGTGTCAAATGATTCATAATCGAGAGACTCTAAAAGTCCATCAGCATGGAGCTTCTTCATGCGCTTGACACCAATGTGACCAAGGCGGCAGTGCCACAAGTATGTGGGACTATCGTTATCAACTTTACATCTTTTGGTATTCACACTATGAATATGTGTAACATTACGTTCGAGATTCATTAAGAATAAACCATTGACCATCGGGGCATGACCATAAAACATATCTCTCATATAAATAGAACAACCATTATTCTCGGATTTAAATGAGTAGCCATCTCGCATTAAACGAGATCCAGATACAATGTTCATGCTCAAACTTGGCACTAAATAACAATTATTGAGGTTTAAAACTAATCCTGTGGGTAAATATAGAGGTAGCGTGCCGACGGCGATCACATCGACCTTGGAACCATTCCCGACGTGCATCGTCACCTCGTCCTTCGCCAGTCTCCGCTTATTCCGCAGCTCCTGCTGTGAGTTACAAATATGAGTAACGACACCAGTATCAAATACCCAGGAGTTACTATGAGTACTGGTAAGGTACACATCAGTTACATGTATATCAAATATACCTTTAGTATTGCTGGCCTCCTTGTCCGCTAAGTATTTGGGGCAGTTCCGCTTCCAGTGACCCTTCCCATTGCAATAAAAGCACTCAGTCTCAGGCTTGGGTCCATTCCTTGACTTCTTCCCGGCAACTGGCTTACCGGGCGCGGCAACATCTTTGCCGTCCTTCTTGAAGTTCTTCTTTCCCTTGCCCTTCTTGAACTTGGTGGTTTTATTGACCATCAACACTTGATGTTCTTTCTTGATTTCTACCTCTGCCGACTTCAGCATTGAAAATACTTCAGGAATAGTTTTCACCATCCCCTGCATATTGTAGTTCATCACAAAGCTCTTGTAGCTCGGTGGGAGCGACTGAAGGATTCTGTCAATGACCGCCTCGTCCGGGAGGTTAATGTCCAGCTGGGACAGGCGGTTGTGCAACCCAGACATTTTGAGTATGTGCTCACTGACAGAACTGTTTTCCTCCATCTTACAACTATAGAACTTGTCGGAGACTTCATATCTCTCGACCCGGGCATGAGCTTGGAAAACCATTTTCAGCTCCTCGAACATCTCATATGCTCCGTGTCGCTCAAAACGCTTTTGGAGCCCTGATTCTAAGCTGTAAAGCGTGCCGCAGTGAACGAGGGAGTAATCATCAGCACGTGACTGCCAAGCGTTCATAACGTCTTGGTTCTCTGGGATGGGTGCTTCACCTAGCGGTCCTTCTAGGACATATGCTTTCTTGGCAGCTATGAGGATGATCCTCAGGTTCCGGACCCAGTCCGAATAGTTGCTGCCATCATCTTTCAGCTTGGTTTTCTCTAGGAACGCGTTGAAGTTCATGTTGACATGAGCGTTGGCCATTTGATCTACAAGACATATTTTGCAAAGATTTTAGACTAAGTTCATGATAATTAAGTTCATCTAATCAAATTATTTAATGAACTCCCACTCAGATTAGACATCCCTCTAGTCATCTAAGTGTTATACGATCCGAGTCGACTAGGCCGTGTCCGATCATCACGTGAGACGGACTAGTCATCATCGGTGAACATCTCCATGTTGATCGTATCTTCCATACGATTCATGTTCGACCTTTCGGTCTCTGTGTTCCGAGGCCATGTCTGTACATGCTAGGCTCGTCAAGTTAACCCTGAGTGTTTTTGCATGTGTAAAACTGTCTTACACCCGTTGTATGTGAACGTAAGGATCTATCACACCCGATCATCACGTGGTGCTTCGAAACGACGAACTTTAGCAACGGCGCACAGTTAGGGGAGAACACTTTCTTGAAATTGTTATAAGGGATCATCTTATTTACTACCGTCGTTCTAAGTAAACAAGATGCATAAACATAATAAACATCACATGCAATTATATAGTAGTGACATGATATGGCCAATATCATATAGCTCCTTTGATCTCCATCTTCGGGGCTCCATGATCATCTTCATCACCGGCATGACACCATGATCTCCATCATCGTGTCTCCATGAATTTGCTCGCCAACTATTACTTCTACTACTATGGCTAACGATTTAGCAATAAAGTAAAGTAATTACATGGCGTTAAATCATTGACACGTAGGTCATACAATAATTAAGACAACTCCTATGGCTCCTGCCGGTTGTCATAATCATCGACATGCACGTCGTGATTCCTATTACAAGAACATGATCTCAGACATCACAATATATCATTCATCATTCATCACAACTTTTGGCCATATCACATCACATAGCAATTGCTGCAAAAACAAGTTAGACGTCCTCTAATTGTTGTTGCATCTTTTACGTGGCTGCAATTGGGTTCTAGCAAGAATGTTTTCTTACCTATGAATAACCACAACGTGATTTTGTCAACTTCTATTTACCCTTCATAAGGACCCTTTTCATCGAATCCGCTCCAACTAAAATGGGAGAGACAGACACCCGCTAGCCACCTTATGCAACTAGTGCATGTCAGTCGGTGGAACCTGTCTCACGTAAGCGTACGTGTAAGGTCGGTCCGGGCCGCTTCATCCCACAATACCGCTGAAGCAAAATAAGACTAGTAGTGGCAAGCAAGTTGACAAGATCTACGCCCACAACAGATTTGTGTTCTACTCGTGCAGTAGAGAAGTACGCATAGACCTAGCTCATGATGCCACTGTTGGGGAACGTTGCATAAAATAAAAAAATTCCTACGTTCACCAAGATCAATCTATGAGTTCATCTAGCAAACGAGAGAGAGGAGTGCATCTACATACCCTTGTAGATCGCGTGCGGAAGCGTTCAAGAGAACGGGGTTGAGGGAGTCATTCTTGTCGTGATCCAAATCACCGGAGATCCTAGCGCCGAATGGACGGCACCTCCGCGTTCAACACACGTACGGTCAGCGTGACGTCTCCTCCTTCTTGATCCAGCAAGGGGGAAGGAGAGGTTGATGAAGATCCAGCAACACGACGGCGTGGTGGTGGATGCAGCAGGGCTCCGGCAGGGCTTCGCCAAGCAACTACGGGAGGAGGAGGTGTAGCAGGGAGGGGAGGGAGGCACCAGGGTGTTGGGTGCGGCTGCTCTCCCATCACCCCCCTCTTTATATAGGGACCCCAGGGGGCCGCCGGCCCTAGAGATGGGATCTCTAGGGGGGGCGCCGGCCAAGGGGGTTGGAGTGCCCCCCAAGGCAAGTGGAGGCGCCCCCTCCCCTAGGGTTCCCAACCCTAGGCGCAGAGGGGGGCCCAGGGGGGCGCACCAGCCCACTAGGGGCTGGTGCCCCTCCCACTTCAGCCCATGGGGCCCTCTGGGATAGGTGGCCCCACCCGGTGGACCCCCGGGACCCTTCCGGTGGTCTCGGTACAATACCGGTGGACCCTGAAACTTTCCCGATGGCCGAAACTCGACTTCCCATATATAATTCTTTACCTCCGGACCATTCCGGAACTCCTCGTGACGTTCGGGATCTCATCCGGGACTCCGAACAACTTTCGGTTTGCTGCATACTCATATTCATACAACCCTAGCGTCACCGAACCTTAAGTGTGTAGACCCTACGGTTTCGGGAGACATGTAGACATGATCGAGATGGCTCTACGGTCGATAACCAACAGCGGGATCTGGATACCCATGTTGGCTCCCACACACTCCTCGATGATCTCATCGGATGAACCACGAGGTCGAGGATTCAAACAACCCCGTATACAATTCCCTTTGTCAATCGGTACGTTACTTGCCCGAGATTCGATCGTCGGTATCCCAATACCTCGTTCAATCTCGTTACCGGCAAGTCACTTTACTCGTATCGTAATGCATGATCCCGTGACCAGACACTTGGTCACCTTGAGCTCATTATGATGATGCATTACCGAGTGGGCCCAGAGATACCTCTTCGTCACACGGAGTGACAAATCCCAGCCTCGATCCGTGTCAACCCAAGAGACACTTTCGGAGATACCTGTAGTGCACCTTTATAGTCACCCAGTTACATTGTGACGTTTGTTACACCCAAAGCACTCCTACGGTATCCGGGAGTTACACGATCTCATGGTCTAAGGAAAAGATACTTGACATTGGAAAAGCTCTAGCAAAACGAACTACACGATCTTGTGCTATGCTTAGGATTGGGTCTTGTCCATCACATCATTCTCCTAATGATGTGATCTCGTTATCAATGATATCTAATGTCCATAGTCAGGAAACCATGACTATCTGTTGATCAACGAGCTAGTCAACTAGAGGCTCACTAGGGACATATTGTGGTCTATGTATTCACACGTGTATTACGATTTCCGGATAATACAATTATAGCATGAATAAAACACAATTATCATGAACAAGGAAATATAATAATAATCCTTTTATTATTGCCTCTAGGGCATATTTCCAACAGGCCCCTCCCGGTGGACCCCCGGAACCCCTCCGGTGGCCCCGGTACAATACAGGTATGCCCCCGAATATTTCCGGTGACCGTATGACAACTTCCCATATATAAATCTTCACCTCCGGACCATTACAGAACTCCTCGTGACGTCCGGGATCTCATCTGGGACTCCGAACAACATTCGGTAATCACATACAAATCTTCCTAATAACCCTAGCATCATGGAACCTTCAGTGTGTAGACCCTACGGGTTCGGGAATCACCCAGACATGACCGAGACAGCTCTCCGGCCAATAACCAGCAGCGGGATCTGGATACCGATGTTGGCTCACACATGTTCCACGATGATCTCATCGGATGAACCACGATGTCGAGGATTCAAGCAATCCCGTATACAATTCCCTTTGTCAATCGGTACGTTACTTGCCCGAGATTCGATCGTCGGTATCCCAATACCTCGTTCAATCTCGTTACCGGCAAGTCACTTTACTCGCTTTGTAATGCATGATCCCGAGACCAACCACTTGGTCACATTGAGCTCATTATGATGATGCATTACCGAGTGGGCCCAGAGATACCTCTCTGTCATACGGAGTGACAAATCCCAGTCTCGATTCATGCCAACCCAACAGACACTTTCGGAGATACCTTTAGAGCACCTTTATAGTCACCCAGTTATGTTGTGACGTTTGGTACACCCAAAGCACTCCTACGGTATCTGGGAGTTACACAATTGTCGGTGCCAAAACCGGTGGATCTCGGGTAGGGGGTCCCGATCTATGCGTCTTAGGCTGATGGTAATAGGAAGCAAGGGACACAATGTTTACCCAGGTTCGGGCCCTCTCGATGGAGGTAAAACACTACTTCCTGCTTGATTAATATTGAAGATATGAGTAGTACAAGAGTAGATCTACCATGAGATCGTAGAGGCTAAACCCTAAGAGCTAGCCAATGATGGTATGCTTGTAATTGTGATCGGCCTTCTAAGGACCATCCTCTCTGGTTTATATAGACATCGGAGAGGGCTAGGGTTTACATGGAGTCGGTTACAAGGAAGGAAATATGATATCCGGATCGCCAAGCTTGTCTTCCACGCAAAGGAGAGTCCCATCCGGACACGAGCCGAAGTCTTGAGTCTTGTATCTTCACGCTTCAATAGTCTAGACGATGTATATAGTCCGCCTGTCTGGATACCCCCTAATCCAGGACTCCCTCAGTAGCCCCTGAACCAGGCTTCATGTCGATGACTCCGGCGGCAGTCTTGTCTTCGGCATTGCAAGGCGGTTCCTTCTTCGAATATTCCAGGGTTATTATCGAACACGTAGACCGTGTCCGGATCTGCAAAAATGATCTCCACATACCACCGTAGAGAGAATGATACTTCAGCTGACAACTTTTTTAGACGACGTGACATGTCACCACAGCCAGGTCATTATTTGAGCTGTTTTTTCCACAACCAGCCACAACACGTATTGTGGGGCGGTTTCTTTGACACACCTTGTCAAAGCAGAGATCATGTCCCCTTATCACGGGATTCTCATCAATACAGGTGTGGATAATCCAACCGTACCATTAATCGCGGCGAGTGGGAGGTGAGCGGGTTCCACCAGGCAAGTGGGGAGGCGCAAAAAGCTCGTACCACCTCTTATAAAGAGATGAAGTGTATTCCTCTTTACCCACGCCTTCTCATTCCGCAAACTCATTCCCCTCTGCTCGAGCCCTAACACCCAAGTCTTCTTCTTTTCCGTCGAAGAGAGGTTTTCCAAAGATGTCCGGATCCAGAGCAGGAGGCAGATGGATGGCCTCTACCGTCCGGGAGAAGGATATCAAAAAGCTCCGGGAAGCCGGGTATCTGGCCAAGAAGATCGGCCACCGTCTCCCACCAGCGGGACAGGTCGTCCCTACTCCGGAGCCCCAAGAGAGAGTCGTGTTCCTTCCCCATTTCGTCTGCGGGCTCGGGTTTCCCCTCCACCCATTTGTTCGTGGAGTCATGTATTATTACGGGATTGATTTTCATGATCTTTCCCCCAACTCCTTCCTCAATATTTCGACGTTCATCGTCGTGTGCGAGGCCTTTCTCCGAATTCCGCCTCACTTCGGCCTATGGCTGAAGATTTTCAATGTGAAGCCCAAGGTGGTAAGCGGCAAACACGCCGAGTGTGGTGGTGCCATGGTGAGCAAGATGCCCAAGGTCATTTGGCTGAAGGGCACTTTCAACGACTCCGTCAAGGAGTGGCAGCCGCAGTGGTTTTATATCATTGAGCCACGCGGCAAAAAGTGGGCTGCAGCTCCTGAGTTCAGATCCGAAGCTCCACTACGGCTCACACCCTGGCCCAAGAAGGACCCGAACTGGTCCTCGTCCGATGAGCTATCGCTGCTCCAGACGCGCGTTTGGAGCACGGTTGACAAGGACGTCAAACTCGTCGACGTAGTCCACGTGATGTTAGTTCGCCTGGTTCTACCTTGTTAGCGTCGAGCCTGCACTTTGTGGGAATTCGACCCGACCGAGCACCAGACCCTTCAGGAGCTCTATGACTCCTCCCACGAGGATATCTGGAAGGTGCTCTTCAAGTCCGGCAAATCATGGCCCGACTCCTCCGAGGATCGGGGGTATCAATTATCCCACTCTCCAAGCCCAGTAAGTTATGGTCACGCCCTGTCCGTCCATGCTTCAGTTGTTATGTCATGAAGGAGGCATTTTAATCGTGTTTCATCGTGACCTCAGGGATGGATTAAGAAGGTGGAGCGAATGCATTATCCGGCCCCACTGCCGGAGGAACCAGCCAGACCTCTTCTAACGAAGATGCTGGTCCCCGCGCCTTATGAGGCGCCAAAGAAGGAGGATTCCAAGAAGGTCAAGAAGACCCGGAGTGGCCTCCGTCGCCGTGAGACTTCATACGCCAAATCCGAAGACTCCAGCAACGCTCCTTCTTTCGAAGACGAAGAGGAGGAAGCAGAGGAGGATGAGCCTCACTCTGTAGGTGGGAAGAAGCGCGCGGCTTCCCCGTCCCTGGAGGCCGAATCGCCCAAGAGGGGGAGAGGTTCCCGTCCAGAGGCATCTCCCCCGGCTGCTGACAGCGGCCCGGAGTGGGATCCCAGAGCCCAGCCCCTGGAAAAATCGTAAGTAACCGAATCCCTAACGTACCTATGCATTCAGGGTCGTCTAAGTATAGTAGTTATAACCGTCGCCATATCTCGTACAGTCCGGCGAGACCTCCTGCCGGACAGTCATCGTCGGAGGATTCGTTGAGTTCAGATGCTGTGGCGAGCGAGATGCCTCCGAAGGCTCCTTTTCCGGAGTCCAGGCGCGACACCAAGGTGTCGTCTTGAGGAGACCCCGAGCCGGATAAGGTCCTGGAGACCACTATGGCTCCAGGATCGAGCGAGCGGCCACCCTTCAAGGAGGGAGGTTTGCCTAATCCACCGGACACCTCTATCTACGCAGAGCTGTCGGGCGGTCTATCAACGGCGTTGAAGAACGCCTCTGTCATCGATGAACATCGGACCCTCATGGGTGCGGTGGTTGGAAAGATTCAGTCTGCCGAAGGCGGGCTGAATGAGTCCTTCCTTGGGCTTATAAAGGCTTTTGAGGTATGGTTTCTAAGGAAATTTTGAGGACTCATCATGGTATGAGTAGTAGCCCCTGATACACTGTCCGGCGAGATGGAGTCGGGCAGGGGATCAAACCCTCTATTGCAATGGGAGCCTATTGTTCAATGATGTATACCATTTGTTTGAAAACAGGCGTCTGCGGAGAGGACGGCTGCTCATGATGTGGAAGTGTCCGAACTGAAGTAGAGCCTGGAACGGGCCGAAGAAGAACTCGGCCGTGTGAAGAAGCAATTAGAGGAGAAGCAAGGTATGTTTAAACATTGTCTTGCATTGGGCACAAACGAATAAGTGTGCCTATTGAAAAGTAATTTATGTTATACGCCCTAGGAGCGAGTGCCAAATATGAGGCGCTGAAGAAGGCGGCGGCTGACGCCCACGAAAAGGCTGCCGTCGAACAGGCGCTTCGTGAAGAACACGAGGCCAGGGTCGTCGCAGCTGAGCGGAAGCTCCAGGAAGCTGTGACAAAAAACAAGAGCTTGGAGCAGAGTCTAGTAGGGAAAGAATCCAAACTCGCCCAAGCTCTCCAAGCTGCGGAAGATGCTCGGGAAGAAGCCCGAGGTGCTGCATTGGGACATTCAGGAGGCCCGGAATGTTGCGGCTGGTAAGGCCATTTGTATTTATGACCATTATTATGTGATAGTATGGGGAACTCTAAGCGGCAAGCTGAATTCTTGATTTTACAGGGGCGTTTGCAGATCTGCCTCGCAGCATATCAGATGCTGCCCAATTTTACCGGACCGAGGAAAGGGAGTCTGCGGGGAGGAACTTCTGGTCGCAGTATCTGGCGCCGAACTATCTGGTGCCTTTTATCGATCTGCTGAAGCAGCTGGTCGAACTGCACCAGGCGGCCGAACTAGCCATGAAGGACTTGGTTATCCGGCTGTGGCCTGCAGAGCCAATTCCAAGCAGTTACTTTGGACTCGTAAAGCGGATTGTGAGCGCCTGTCCTCGGCTTGATTTAATCAAGCGATCAGTTTGTAAAGAAGGTGCGCGCATGGCGCTTGCCCATGCGAAAGTGCATTGGGGGAAGCTGGATGCGGAGAAGCTGATAACCGAGGGGCCACCGGAGGGTAAGGAGCATCGCAAGCCCGAACTGTATTATGAAGGTGTACTGAAGGGGGCCCGCCTGGCGGCGGATAAGTGCACCAAAGACATTATATTTCCCTGAGGGCATTCTCGCTGATATTTGTAATATGGGATGATGGCACACTTATTATGTATTGCCTATTTGTGTGAACATATGTTCTTCCCGTGCGGCTGTTTATTGTATGTAAATTCTGAGAGTTCGCCAGTCGTCGGCTTCAGCCCCCACGTGAGAAGTACGGGGGTGTTCGGGGTATTTCTGAACACTCTTTATCCCATGGTTGGGTCCTTTTAAGGTGTTTCTCACCACGAACTAGGCAATCGGACTATATGTGGCTTTACTACTCTCACTTAGCCATAGGAACTCGAGTATGGTCGGCGCAGCCCCTAGTGTTCGGAAGGCTGAACTAGGGGCTCTATTGGCGCCTGATCGGAAGACCGATCCGTCGCAATCTGCATTTTATAGTGGCGTTATGCGGAATAAATATTTAAGGATTTTACAACCTCTCGAACAGCTGACCAGCTCTCGCTGCATCAGGATAGTCGGTTTTCGGCTTTCTCTAATGAGGTGCTCGTCCGGCAGAACCGGGACACAATCACAGTAGTTCTCCCAGCGCTACCTTAGCCGACGGAATGGAATGTAAGGTACCAAAACATGGGAGTCGGGCAAACCCAACCAATGACCCAAGACATGATTCGGAGCTGATGCATATAGTGCTATAAGTTCGGGGTGCCGAGCGACCGAAAAGCTGGTCGGACTTTTAGTGCAGTACTATGGAGCCCCTGGCATAGCCGGGCGTAACACGAAGTGTGGCTGCCGTTTTGTGGCGAAGAGGTGTCGATGATAGACGACGGCCGGTACATGTTATTTAAGTCTACGCATTGCCGTAAGATGATATGTTTAGGCATATGAGTGTGATTTATGATGATGAAAAAGGGATAGTTTTTGGCGGAACCTGTGATGGCCGGACTGGAGGGGGCTGTGAATGGATCAAAAGTCAATCCGAACTGCCTTCTACCTGCATGGTCCTGTCCTTATGTGTCCGGGCCGATTCCATGCCGCCAATCCTGTACTGCATAAAAGTTAGTTTGTCAAGGTAAATGCTCCGAGGCAGTCGAGCGTCCTCCCGTGGTTGGTCTAGAAGGCTCCCGATCGGGCCCTGGTGACCCCAGCCACTATACCGGGAAGTAGCCCGGACTCCTCCGTGGGTGTCCGGATAGATGGCTGTCATATCAAAATATTGATAGGCATGCACGACTTGCTACTCCGGCAGCTGTATGATTTCCGCTCTAAGGGCGGGGTTTCGGCCTTGTATGTAGGCGTGAGTATATCGCCGTCGTTGGCCTAATGGTTTACCACGTGGAATCTAGCCAACTTATTTCATCCCGTAGCATACGGTGGGTTACCGTATGAGGGGAGTGCGCCGATGGCGTGGTATTTTTTTGTTGGTTATCTAAGAACAACCGTTAGAGTGGTGGGCCAATGAACTTAGCCTTTGCACCGGACACCTTATAGAAGGTGTTTATTTGTAGGTTTATACCCGTGGGGGCTTTATGCATTATGGAGCCCCTAGACTACTAGGTCTAGGGGTATGGCAATTGAGTTGACGTGGTTTGTATGATAGGGGACGATCGGCCGCACTATTGTGCCCTGCGGAGTCTCTTGACTAGATGCCTCCCTTCATTGTTTCCAGCATGCGACCAATCGCTTTGTTTTGGAGATCCGGCATTCTCTATTGGTATGTTTTGCCGTCCTTCTTGGAGTACCGTGAATTTCACACGGTTGATCGAGTTTCTGGTTCGGGTCGAATAGGCTTGAGCTGTTCTTTGTCCGTTGACCGGACTGGGAGTTGCCGAAATTGGCACCAGTTTCCCTGACTTGACGTTTATGGCCATTGCACCGAGGCTTGAGGATGCCTCTTCATGTATCCTTCTTGTTGTCTTGGACTGTGGTGGTGTGCGTATGTCGGGTTGTGTGCCTTTGGTTCGCCTTCTTAGGTAGAGGTAGCCCGTTGTGCCGCGTATACCTTTTGTTAGGGCGATCGAGTCTGTACTCTTCGGTGGCTAGGATCTTGGTCCACCTATCCATTAGCAAATCCTGGTTGAATTTAAGCTGCCCTTGCTTCCTTTGCAGGCTCCTTGCCGTGCCCGTGAGTCGTCGCTTGAAGCGAATTTGTTCCACTGGACCTTCAGGCACGCAGAATTCATCATTGTCGAGGCTTACCTTGTCTTCGGGGGAGGGTGTATAGTTGTCCCTCTCCAAGTACCCCACTGTGGCATGTCCGGCCTGTTTAAAGGTAGGCTGATTAAGGCTGTATTCCTCTTCGGCACCATCCGGATTGTTTTCATCTTCGGGGCCGGTACTGATGTGGCGGGGCTTGGAGTGGCGCCGAAGACACCCATACTTTGCTTTTCCCTCTGAGGGGTTTTCCTCCGTTGCCTCGTCGCCATTGGTTTCCTTCGGAGTATCCACCATATATATATCGTATAAAGAGGTGGCTGTCCACCGCCCTATGAGCGGTGGCTCCTGTAAGTCTTCTTCATCGTCGTCCATACCGTCGATGTCTCCGTAGTCGAAGCTAAGCACGTCGGTTAAATCATCGATCGTGGCAATCAAGTGGGTGGTGGGTGGGCAGCAAATTCCTTCATCGCCTGCTTCCCACTCAAGCCGGACATAGTTCAGCCCAGAGTCTCCTGACAGAGAGAGAGACTTCAATGAGTTCAGCACATCGCCCAAGGGCGAGTGTCGAAAGATGTCCGCAGCGGTAAACTCCATTACCGGAGCCCGACCTGGCTCGAAGATATGCGGATCAGAACCAACGACCGGATACGAGTCCGGGGGGCCGGGGTTACAGGTTTCTGTAGAGGTGAGACCTGTGTTCGGCTCCAACGCTGATGGGTATGCGGGCTGCAGGGCTCTCCGTCCTTGGGCGACGCAACCTGTTCCGGATTTAGATCCAGGGCTATTGCAGGGATGACGTTCCGAGCATTGTCCGACAGTAGGTCTAGGCCGTGCCTGTCGTGACTGTCGGGCGCTCCCGGCATAGGGCCGAATCCGTCGAAGATCAAGTCTCCGTGAATATCCGCCGTGTAGTTCAAGTTTCCGAACCTGATCTGGTGGCCAGGGGTGTAGCTGTCGATCTGCTCCAGATGGCCAAGCAAATTGGCCCGCAGTGCGAAGCCGCCGAACACAAAGATCTGTCCGGGGAGAAAAGTCTCACCCTGGACCGTGTTGTTGACGATTGAAGACGCCATCAAGCCTTGAAGCAACGGCACAGAGGAACTCTCAATGAAAGCACCAATGTCGGTGTCAAAACCGGCGGATCTCGGGTAGGGGGTCCCGATCTGTGCGTCTTAGGTTGATGGTAATAGGAAGCAAGGGACACAATGTTTACCCAGGTTCGGGCCCTCTCGATGGAGGTAAAACCCTACTTCCTGCTTGATTAATATTGAAGATATGAGTAGTACAAGAGTAGATCTACCACGAGATCGTAGAGGCTAAACCCTAAGAGCTAGCCTATGATGGTATGATTGTAATTGTGATCGGCCTTCTAAGGACCATCCTCTCCGGTTTATATAGACATCGGAGAGGGCTAGGGTTTACATGGAGTCGTTTACAAGGAAGGAAATATGATATCCGGATCGCCAAGCTTGTCTTCCACGCAAAGGAGAGTCCCATCCGGACACGGGCCGAAGTCTTGAGTCTTGTATCTTCATGCTTCAATAGTCCGGACGATGTATATAATCCGGCTGTCCGGATACCCCCTAATCCAGGACTCCCTCAACAATCTCATGGTCTAAGGAAATAATACTTGACATTAGAAAAGCTCTAGCAAACGAACTACACGATCTTGTGCTATGCTTAGGATTGGGTCTTGTCCATCACATCATTCTCCTAATGATGTGATCCCGTTATCAATGACATCCAATGTCCATAGTCAGGAAACCATGACCATCTGTTGATCAATGAGCTAGTCAACTAGCTAGAGGCTCACTAGGGACATGGTGTGGTCTATGTATTCACACATGTATTACGGTTTCCAATCAATACAATTATAGCATGAACAATAGACAATTATCATGAACAAGGAAATATAATAATAACCATTTTATTATTGCCTCT
>NC_041385.1:49376210-49396884 GCF_002162155.2 Triticum dicoccoides
GGTATTTGTCCATTGAGGCACATTTAGGGGTGAAAATGGACTTCTTTCTTTTCTTTGTTGATGGAATGGGCCCTATAGACTAATATCTCTACTCATATGCATACTTGGGTCGCAGCCCCAAAACTTTTGGGGCCCTATGCAGCCTCTTGCACTTGCTCAGGCCGGCCCTGGCGATGAGGAAGAACACCTGATTCTCCTTGCTAGCATGATGAAACTGAGACATATGTATCAATTTAACAGGCCAAAAGAAAGATACACCTGATAGTCAGTGTAATTTATGTTGTTCACAAATACCAAGAAGTGTTTGTGCATCCATGATTCTCCTTAACGATGTATTATATCTCATGAGCCTTCCAATACAGAATGGTTCTCGACCATTCTATAATCATGGAACTACTCGATGGCATACATCTCGTTACCAGCATCGGTTGCACGGAATTTAGATTCGAGCGCCTCCCACATGTCCTTGCAACCTTCATATGCAAATATGCATCAACTGGCTTATCTCCGATCACCTTAGAACTTCTCTGAAGGTAAACTTATTCGGTTTCATTGCAGCAACAAAGCTATGGATCGAAAATCCTACATCCACGAATAAATCTGTTGGGGAACGTAGTAATTTCCAAAAAAAATCCTACGCAAACGCAGATCATGGTGATGCATAGCAACGAGCGGGGAGAATGAGTCCACGTACCCTCGTAGACCGAAAGCGGAAGCGTTAGCACAACGCGGTTGATGTAGTCGTACGTCTTCATGATCCAACCGATCCAAGTACCGAACGTATGGCACCTCCGAGTTCAGCACACGTTCAGCTCGATGACGTCCCGCGAACTCCGATCCAGCAGAGCTTCACGGGAGAGTTTTGTCAGCACGACGGCGTGATGACGGTGATGATGTTGCTACCAACGCAGGGCTTCGCCTAAGCACCGCTACAATATGACCGAGGTGAAATATGGTGGAGGGGGGCACCGCACACGACTGGGAGAGATCAACAGATCAACTTGTGTGTCTCCATGCACTACTAGGGAAAACCTTATACACAGAAGTTTATTAGTAGCGCGGTTTAAAAGTGGGCGCTACTGCTAATTAGTAGTAGCGAGGGGTATAAAAACCGCGCTACTACTAAGTTGATAGTAGTAGCGAGGGGTATAAACCCGCGCTGCTACTAAGTGGTCTCCAACAATGCCCCTGAAATAGACCATAGTAGTAGTGAGGGGTATAAAACCGGCGCTACTACTAAGTTAGTAGTAGTAGCACAGGTAAGACCCCCACGCTACTGCTAAGCGTGTCCACCCGGCCCGATCCACTCCCACCCCACCACTCTCTCTCTCTCTCATCCATAAAAAAACTCTCTCACGAACTCACCTCGGTCCACCCCACCCCAACTCGGCTCCTCTCCCCACGATCTCCTCGCTGCCGCCACCACCCACGCCGGCCGGTTCTGGCGAGCACCGGCCGCGCGCAACACTCCCCCAAGCTCCCGCCTTCCTTCGCTCCGAACCCCATGGAAGCCGCCGCCGCTGCCTCCCTCGCGCGGACCCTCGCCTCCTCGCTGCTCCCCCTCAGCTCCCGTCGTAGTAGCGTGCGCGTGGCCGTGGCGCCGGAGCGGTGGAGGAGGGGTAGGGCGGTGTTTGGTCAGTGATCCGTCGCCGCCGCTGGCTTTCCTCCTCCCCTCTCCTCTGCCGCCGCCGCTAGCTTTCTTTCCTGCAAGCGGGGATCGTCTGTGATCCGTCCGGGGCTCACTCCCCGCCTCCTACATGCGTATGTGCTCGACCCCCTCACCTCAATCGTCCGTGATCCGTCCGGGATTCATGCTCGGACATGGCCAGGCCCCCTGTTCTTGATATCGCCTAGTAGATATCTAGTTCCTGGTGTTCAGGTCGCGTGGCTTAACGGCCTCCCCCTGAGCCTAGTTGGATTTGTTTCAGGTGCTGCGTTGATTAGGTCCTGGATGATTGGGTTGGGTACTGACCTTTGTCTGTATGTAGCCACAGATACATGAGAAGTTTTCTGTCGGATTAGTTTACAGTGAATTTTCAGATGATTGAGTTTAAGATTGAGAATTTGGTCAAAGCTAGGCTTTAATCCTAGGGGAATGTCTGCAGTACCATTTTCTTCAGTTCTTATCTTCTTCTTGTCTACCATTCACGGAAACCATATTTTTTAAAATACATAAAGCAGCAGAAGAGTATTAAGCAGGAAACTATTCAGATCTACAAAAGAGGCTAGGAGAAAATCTATTAAAAATAAAAGGAAGAACAAATGAAAGCAGGGAACTAGATAGTCCCTACGCAGACGTAAGGCCACTTCAGATTCTCACCTCCTCCTTCAATTCAGAATTCAGAAATTATAATTCCTCTGTTTTTATTTGCCCATAAAAATTGCAGCCAATTCAAAATGCACACACTATCATCTTAATGGAACTATTCAGTGCCTTCTTGACCTGGTTGACCATCTATCCTTTGCCCTCGTCATCGATATAACATCCAGTGTGTTTTGTTTACGCTCGTCTAACATGCCATTGCTCGCCAAACTGAATGTGGGTGGGAGCAGCGTCAATAAACTAAGTCTAGCATGCCATTTCTCTTATCGTCATACCACTGAACTGTGTTGTTGAATTGGATTGTGTAGATTCATTTATGTATGTTTATCCACCATGAACGAACAAACTCTAGGGGCAAATTTATCCTTTTTACCTTTTATTTCTTAATATATGCATTAAACCATGCCTCTTATGATTTTGGCTTCTCAAGTATATTTTTATTGTTTGTGCATCGTGCATCTACGCTTGTGGAAATATTACAGCCCCACTGTTAGGAGTAAAAGTTTAGTCCTGCGGACTGGGCATAAGTGGATTGGTTTGCCTTTTGATTAGTATAATTAGATGGTAGCAGACCTGGACAAATAACATTGGATCTTAATATCTCATGACATTGAGTAGAGGACAAGAGATCGGATGAGTCTTGTTGTCACATGTGGTTTGGATGGTCAAAGTAGATGGTAGTTGGATCCGAGCACCCAGTCAGTGATGCTCTGCCGCCCGATTTAAAATGGTGCTCTCTGGAGAGTCAACGTCGACCCCGGCGCTGGTGCAGGAGGTGTCCATGGGCAACGTCCTCAGTGCAAAGCTCGGCATCCTCAGTTTTTGCTTCTACTTCACAGAGTGGAAGATCATAAGAAAACATTGGATGATCTTTAACAATTATTCTTAGAAGTAAACCTGAGCAGTATTTGATGATATATTGTGAGTCACTGAAAATGTATAATGTTTTTTCTTCAGGATATGGATGACTATCTGAAGGGATGCAGGTTTCTTCCCAAACTTAAGAATGAGATACCCGGTGAAAGAAATGCTCCCTAGTCCCTACAGGGAAAGGTTGAGCAGCCTAGAGAATTTAGTACTGATCATGGTAAAGCCGACAAAGCCTAAAATCTCATTTTGATCCACGTTCAAAGATTACATGCTAGCTTATGAGGATGACTGTAGAGATGTCATATGACAACAAGAAAATAAACTATGTCACACAGGATTCTAGCTAATTTAAACTATGTTCTTGAAGCTGGTATTTGATATGCCATTATTTTGTATCTTTCTTGTACATCCTTGTAGATATTTTTGTCTGAGTGATGGGTGATGTGTTTCCTGAGCTGAAGGACAATGAAAAGAAGATTAAAGCTATTATTAAAGAAGAAGAGGCAAGCTTTGAGAACACTCTAGTGAAGGTAATATTGGTTGCCAGGAGTATTTGCATATCAGTGACATCAATTTGGCCCAAGTGATGTTTGTTGAAGTAATTTCATTGCAATCAAATCCGTGTGTTTGCACACTCTTAGGCAGTGTTTTATCCTTGTAAACATGTGTTAGTCTCAAAGTAATTTATCTAGTTTGTTATCAGATAACCTAAATTGTTTTATCCTTGTAAACATGTGTTAGTCTCGAAGTAATCTAGCTAGTTTGTTATCAGATACCCTAAATTTCCGTTGTTTCCAGAGGCTCTGGGCCAGTTTGTACCTTGTATCTTTTGTACTGCTGTTTTGCTCGTGAGATACTGCTAAACGCTTTATATATATAATATATTAACATGTTGTGCTGAGTAACCAGGTAGTGTCTTGTTTTGAGGCAACGCATTAAGGAACATATCTAGTGTATTGTTTCAATCCTGGTTTACATCAGCTTAGTTCAATTACAATAATTAGCATACACGATAAAGTGTCTCACCTTTTCTTTGAAATGACCATTAGTAATCCAATTTATTTGGTTTCCACATGGGCATGATTCTGTTTATCATGCTTATACTTTAAGGGTAGTTCCTACTAGGTGCTTTGCATTTTGTTTCATACGTAGAAACAGAGACTAAGAAATCTTACAGTTGAAGTTTAGTTGACCGTTCTTTTCTTAGAACCATCATAATACGTACTGTCCTTTCTTGTGGTTGTTCAGATGGTTAACTGATTGTGTTGTTGGTGTAATTTTCAGGGATATGAGAGATTTAGGAAAGTTGCAGATGCTGTCAAGGAGAATGGCAGGGCAATACTTAGTGGCCAGGCAATATTTGCACTACATTATTATAGTCAATCATTTGTTAGCTGCAAGTAAATATATGACCTTTGCATTGTTGAATTACAGGACACCTATGAGAATGTGGTTCAGAAACATAGTAAGTTAAAGAAGGAGGTCGGTCACTGAAGGTACACTCATGTTGCTAACTGAATTTTCACACCACTATTGCATTGTGATATCTATCTAACTAGGCAATGAGGGTTCTTAAGAATGTCTTGATTTAGCCAACATGTTCTCTGCTTATTCTGCTCTTCAGTACATTCTGACACTAGTAACTAAGATGAGCTAGCTGGGTTCTTTTTCAGGATAAGTATGATAAACAGAAGTGTCACAACTCAAGGGCGGAGGCCGACATTGATCGGGGCCTGCTTGAGCTGAGGGCTAGGGCGAGGGACATGACGGCGTCACAACTCAAGGCGGCGGCTGCCATCGGTCAAGTGCGGCTTGTCGAGGCTGCTCGCTGTGTTTCGTTGCAGCTGCAGGCCACGAGATCAGGCCGGGAAGGCGCCACGCATCGACGAGTGAGCCAATTTTTGGATCGGACCATAACAACGTATCTCAGTCTCTAGTGGTGAAGTTTTGAATTTGCATGGCAAGAATCACTTACGTAGGTAGCTGTAGGTAGCTGACACACACAACACTGTGTTTACAATCTTACTTATGTAAAAGATATGAATTATACACGAGTTGCCATTACAATGAGGAAATGTGATAGTAGATACGTCAATTGTGTGATAGAACGGAATTGATTGATTTTTTTTAATTTCTAATAAGTTAGTAGTAGCGTGGGAACAAACCACTCGCTACTAGTATTTAGGATACTAGTAGCGTTGGGACTATAGACGCGCTACTACTATTTCATTAGTAGTAGCGTGGTTCACAATAGCAGTAGCGCGGGTTCGATCCATGCTACTACTAACTTTTAGCTGTAGCGCGATACTAGTAGCGCGAGTACCCGCGCTACTAGTAGCCATTTTACCCGCGCTGCTAGTAGCCTTTTCCCTAGTAGTGATGGGGTGCCCCCTCCCCCGTATATAAAGGAGTAGAGGAGTGGGAGGCCGCCGACCAGGAGGAGGGCGCGTCAAGGGGAGTCCTACTCCCACCGGGAGTAGGATCCCCCCCTTCCAAGTTGGAGTAGGAGAGGTAGGAAAGAGGAGGGAGAGAAGAAGGAAAGGGGGGGCCGGCCCCCTCACCCAATTCGGATTGGGCTTGGGGGGGTTCCAAGGCTTCCTCCTCCTCTATTCCACTAAGGCCTAGTAAGGCCCATACACTCCCCGGCAAATTCCCGTAACTCTCCGGTACTCCGATAAATACCCGAATCACTCGGGACCTTTTCGATGTCCGAATATAGTCGTCCAATATATTGATATTTACGTCTCGACCATTTCGAGACTCCTCGTCATGTCCCCGATCTCATCCGGGACTCCGAACTACCTTCGGTACATCAAAACACATAACTCATACTATAAATCGTCACCGAACTTTAAGCGTGCGGACCCTACGGGTTCGAGAACAATGTAGACATGACCGAGACACGTCTCCGGTCAATAACCAATAGCGGAACCTGGATGCTCATATTGGCTCCCACATATTCTATGAAGATTTTTATCGGTCAAACCGCATAACAACATACGTTGTTCCCTTTGTCATTGGTATGTTACTTGCCCGAGATTCGATCGTCGGTATCTCAATACCTAGTTCAATATCGTTACCGGCAAGTCTCTTTACTCGTTATGTAATGCATCATCCCGCAACTAACTCATTAGTCACATTGCTTGCAAGGCTTATAGTGATGTGCATTATCGATATGGCCCAGAGATACCTCTCCGACAATCGGAGTGACAAATCCTAATCTCGAAATACGCCAACTCAACAAGTACCTTCGGAGACACCTGTAGAGCACCTTTATAATCACCCAGTTACGTTGTGACGTTTGGTAGCACACAAAGTGTTCCTCCGGTAAACGGGAGTTGCATAATCTCATAGTCATAGGAACATGTATAAGTCATGAAGAAAGCAATAGCAACATACTAAACGATCAAGTGCTAAGCTAACGGAATGGGTCAAGTCAATCACATCATTCTCCAATGATGTGATCATGTTAATCAAATGACAACTCATGTCTATGGCTAGGAAACTTAACCATCTTTGATTCAACGAGCTAGTCAAGTAGAGGCATACTAGTGACATTATGTTTGTCTATGTATTCACACATGTACTAAGGTTCCGCTTAATACAATTCTAGCATGAATAATAAACATTTAGCATGAAATGAGGAAATAAATAATAACTTTATTATTGACTCTAGGGCATATTTCCTTCAGTCTCCCACTTGCACTAGAGTCAATAATCTAGTTCACATCACCATGTGATTTAACACCAATATTCACATCTGTATGTGATTAATACCCATAGTTCACATCGTCATGTTATCAACACCCAAAGGGTTTACTAGAGTCAATAATCTAGTTCACATCGCTATGTGATTAACACCCAAAGAGTACTAAGGTATGATCATGTTTTGCTCATGAGAGAAGTTTAATCAACGGGTATGTCACATTCAGAGCCGTATGTATTTTGCAAATATTCTGTGTCTACAATGCTCTGCACGGAGCTACTCTAGCTAATTGCTCCCACTTTCAATATGTATCCATATTGAGACTTAGAGTCATCTGGATCGGTGTAAAAGCTTGCACCGATGTAACTCTTTACGACGGGCTCTTTTATCACCTCCGTAATCGAGAAATATTTCCTTAGTCCTCACTAAGGATATTCTTGACCACTGTCCAGTGATCTACTCTTAGATCAAAATTGTACTCCCTTGCCAAACTCAGAGCAAGGTATACAATAGGTCTGGTACAGAACATAGCATACTTTATAGAACCTATGACTCGGGCATAGGGAATGACTTTTCATTCTCTTTCTATTTTCTGTCAAAGTCGGGTTTTGAGTCTTACTCAACTTCACACCTTGCAACACAGGAAAGAACTCCTTCTTTGACTGTTCCATTTTCAATTACTTCAAAATCTTATTAAGGTATGTACTCATTGAAAAATCTTATCAAGCGTCTTGATCTACCTCTATAGATCTTGATGCTCAATGTGTAAGCAGCTTCACCGAGGTCTTTGTTTGAAAAACTCCTTTCAAATACTCCTTTATGCTTTCCAGAAGATTCTACATTATTTCTGTTCAACAATATGTCATTCACATATACTTTATAAGAAATGATGTAGTGCTCCCACTCACTTTCTTGTAAATACAGGCTTCACCGCAAGTCGGTATGAAACTATATGCTTTGATCAACTCATCAAAGCGTATATTCCAACTCCGAGATCCTTGCACCAGTCCATAGATGGATCACTGGAGCTTGTACACTTTGTTAGCACCTTTAGGATTGGCAAAACCTTCTGGTTGTATCATATACAACTCTTCTTTAATAAATCCATTAAGGAATGCAGTTTTGACATCCATTTGCCAGATTTCAGAAAATGTGGCAATTGCTAACATCGATACAAGTGAGAAAATCTCATTGTATTCAACACCTTGAACTTGTCAAAAAACTTTTTGTGACAAGTCGAGCTTTGTAGACAGTAACACTACTATCAGCGTCTGTCTTCTTCTTGAAAATCCATTTATACAATATGGCTTGCCGATCATCGGGCAACTCCACCAAAGTCCACACTTTGTTCTCATACATGGATCCCATCTCAGATTTCATGGCCTCAAGCCATTTCGCGGAATCTGGGCTCATCATCGCTTCCTCATATTTCGTAGGTTTATCATGCTCTAGTAACATGACTTCCAGAATAGGATTACCCTACCACACTGGTGCAGACCGTACTCTGGAAGACCTATGAGGTTTTGTAGTAACTTGATTTGAAGTTTCATGATCATCATCATTAGCTTCCTCACTAATTGGTGTAGCAATCATTGGAACTGATTTCTGTGATGAACTACATTCCAATTCGGGAGAATATACAATTACCTTATCAAGCTCTACTTTCCTCCCACTCACTTCTTTCGAGAGAAACTCCTTCTCTAGAAAGGATCCATCTTAGCAACGAATAACTTGCCTTCAGATCTGTGATAGAAGGTGTACCCAATAGTTTCCTTTGGGTATTCTACGAAGACGCATTTCTCTGATTTGGGTTTGAGCTTATCAGGTTGAAACTTTTTCACATAAGCATCGCAGCCCCAAACTTTAAGAAACGACAACTTTGGTTTCTTGCCAAACCACAATTCATAAGGCATTGTCTCAATGGATTTTGATGGTGCCCTATTTAAAGTGAATGCAGTTGTCTCTAATGCATAACCCCAAAATGATAGTGGTAAATCGGTAAGATACATCATAGATCGCACCATATCCAATAAAGTGCGGTTATGACGTTCGGACACACCATTATGTTGTGGTGTTCCATGTGGCATGAGCTGTGAAACTATTCCACATTGTTTTTAAATAAAGGCCAAACTCGTAACTCAAATATTCTCCTCTACGATCAGATCGTAGAAACTTTATTTTCTTATTACGATGTTTCTCCACTTCACTCTGAAATTCTTTGAACTTTTCAAATGTTTCTGACTTGTGCTTTATTAAGTAGATATACTCATATCTGCTCAAATCATCTGTGAAGGTCAGAAAATAACGATACCCGCCACGAGCATCAACACTCATTGGACCGCATACATCGGTATGTATTATTTCCAACAAGTCGGTAGCTCATTCCATTGTTCTGGAGAACTGAGTTTTAGTCATCTTTCCCAAAGGCATGGTTAGCAAGCACCAAATGATTCATAACCAAGTGATTCCAAAAATCCATCTTTATGGAATTTCTTCATGCGCTTTACACCGATATGACCCAAACGGCAGTGCCACAAATAAGTTGCACTATCATTATCAACTTTGCATCTTTTGGCATCAATATTATGAATATGTGTATCACTACAATCGAGACCTAACAAACTATTTTCATTGGGTGTATGACCATCGAAGGTTTTATTCATGTAAACAGAACAACAATTATTCTCTAACTTTAAATGAATAACCGTATTGCAATAAACATGATCAAATCATATTAATGCTCAACGCAAACGCCAAATAACATTTATTTAGGTTTAACACTAATCCCGAAAGTATAGGGAGTGTGCGATGATGATCATATCAATCTTGGGACCACTTCCAACACACATCATTACTTCACCCTCAACTAGTCTCTGTTTATTCTATAACTCCTGTTTCGAGTTACTAATCTTAGCAACCGAACAAGTATCAAATACCCAGGGGCTACTATAAACACTAGTTAGGTACACATCAATAACCTGTATATCAAATATACCCTTGTTCACTTTGCCATCCTTCTTATCCACCAAATATTCAGGGCATTTCCGCTTCCAGTGACCATTTCCTTTGCAGTAGAAGCACTCAATTTCAGGCTTTGGTCCAGCTTTGGGCTTCTTCACGGGAGTGACAACTTGCTTGTCATTCTACTTGAAGTTCCCTTTCTTTCCCTTTGCCCTTTTCTTGAAACTAGTAGTCTTGTCAATAATCAACACCTGATGCTCTTTCTTGATTTCTACCTTCGTCGATTTCAGCATCACGAAGAGCTCGGGAATCGTTTTTGTCATCCCTTGCATACTATAGTTCATCACGAAGTTCTACTAACTTGGTGATGGTGACTAGAGAACTCTGTGAATCACTATCTTATGTGGAAGATTAACTCCCACTTGATTCAAGTGATTGTAGTACCCAGACAATCTGAGCACATGCTCACTACTTGAGCTATTCTCCTCCATCGTTTAGCTATAGAACTTGTTGGAGACTTCATATCTCTCAACTCGGGTATTTACTTGAAATATTAACTTCAACTCCTGGAACATCTCATATGGTCCATGACGTTCAAAACGTCTTTGAAGTCCCGATTCTAAGCCGGCAAGCATGGTGCACTAAAATATCAAGTAGTCATCATATTGAGCTAGCCAAACGTTCATAACGTCTGCATCTACTCCTGCAATAGGTCTGTCACCTAGCGGTGCATCAAGGACATAATTCTTCTGTGCAGCAATGAGGATAAACCTCAGATCACGGATTGCTACTATCATCTTTCAACTTAGTTTTCTCTAGGAACACATATAAAACATAGGGAAGCAACAACGTGAGCTATTGATCTACAACATTATTTGCAAAATACTACCAGGACTAAGTTCATGATAAATTAAAGTTCAATTAATCATATTACTTAAGAACTCCCACTTATATATACATCCCTCTAATCATCTAAGTGATCACGTGATCCAAATCAACTAAACCATGTCCGATCATCATGTGAGATGGAGTAGTTTTCAATGGTGAACATCACTATGTTGATCATATCTACTATATGATTCACACTCGACCTTTCGGTCTCCAGTGTTCCGAGGCCATATCTGCATATGCTAGGCTCGTCAAGTTTAACCCGAGTATTTCTGCGTGTGCAAAACTGGCTTGCACCCGTTGTATGTGAACGTTGAGCTTATCACACCCGATCATCACGTGGTGTCTCGGCACGACGAACTTTGGCAATGGTGCATACTTAGGGAGAACACTTTTACCTTAAAATTTAGTGAGAGATCATCTTATAAAGCTACCACCGAACTAAGCAAAATAAGATGTATAAAAGATAAACATCACATGCAATCAAAATATGTGACATGGTATGGCCATCATCATCTTGTGCCTTTGATCTCCATCTCCAAAGCATCATCATGATCTCCATCATCATCGGCATGACACCATGATCTCCATCATCTTGATGTATATCAATGTGTCATCACATGGTCGTCTCGCCAACTATTGTTTTTGCAACTATTGCTATCGCATAGCGATAAAGTAAAGCAATTATTTGGCGCTTGCATCTTATGCAATAAAGAGACAACCATAAGGCTTCTGCCAGTTGCCGATAACTTCAACAAAACATGATCATCTCATACAACAACTTATATCTCATCATGTCTTGACCATATCACATCACAACATGTCCTGCAAAAACAAGTTAGACGTCCTCTACTTTGTTGTTGCAAGTTTTACGTGGCTGCTATGGGCTGAGCAATTACCGTTCTTACCTACTCATCAAAACCACGACGATATTTTGTCAAGTTAGTGATGTTTTAACCTTCAACAAGGACCGGGCGTAGCCACACTCGGTTCAACTAAAGTTGAAGAAACTGACACCCGCCAGCCACCTATGTGCAAAGCACGTCGGTAGAACATGTCTCGCGTAAGCGTACGCGTAATGTCGGTCCGGGCCGCTTCATCCAACAATACTGCAGAACCAAAGTATGACATGCTGGTAAGCAGTATGACTTGTATCGCCCACAACTCACTTGTGTTCTACTCGTGCATATAACATCCATGCATGAACCTGGCTCTGATGCCACTGTTGGGGAACGTAGTAATTTAAAAAAAATTCTACGCACATGCAAGATCATGGTGATGTATAGCAACAAGCGGGGAGAATGACTCCACGTACCCTCATAGACCGAAAGCGGAAGCGTTAGCACAACGCGGTTGATGTAGTCGTACGTCTTCAGATCTGACCGATCCAAGTACCGAACGTATGGCACCTCCGAGTTCAGCACACGTTCAGCTCGATGACGTCCTGCGAAGTCCGATCTAGCAGAGCTTCACGGGAGAGTTTCGTCAGCACGACGGCGTGATGACGGTGATGATGTTGCTACTGACGCAGGGCTTCGCCTAAGCACCGCTACGATATGATCGAGGTGGAATATGATGGAGGGGGGCACCGCACACGGCTGGGAGAGATCAACAAATCAACTTGTGTGTCTCCATGGGGTGCCCTCTCCCCCGTATATAAAGGAGTAGAGGAGGGGGAGGCCGCCGGCCAGGAGGAGGGCGCATCACGGGGAGTCCTACTCCGACCGGGAGTAGGATCCCCCCCCCCTTCCAAGTTGGAGTAGGAGAGGTAGGAAAGAGGAGGGAGAGAAGAAGGAAAGGGGGCCCAGCCCCCTCACCCAATTCAGATTGGGCTTGGGGGGGGGCGCTCCCTCCTAGGCTTCCTCCTCCTCTATTCCACTAAGGCCCGATAAGGCCCGTACACTCCCCGGCGAATTCCCGTAACTCTCCCGTACTCCGATAAATACCCGAATCACTCGGAACCTTTCCGATGTCCGAATATAGTCGTCCACTATATCGATCTTTACGTCTCAACCATTTCGAGACTCCTCATCATGTCCCGGATCTCATTCGGGACTCCGAACTACCTTCGGTACATCAAAACACATAACTCATAATATAAATCGTCACCGAAATTTAAGCGTGCGGACCCTACGGGTTCAAGAACAATGTAGACATGACCGAGACACGTCTCCGGTCAATAACCAATAGCGGAACCTGGTTGCTCATATTGGCTCCCACATATTCTACAAAGATTTTTATCGGTCAAACCGCATAACAACATACGTTGTTCCCTTTGTCATTGGTATGTTACTTGCCCGAGATTTGATCTCGGTATCTCAATACCTAGTTCAATCTCGTTACCGGCAAGTCTCTTTACTCGTTATGTAATGCATCATCCCGCAACTAACTCATTAGTCACATTGCTTGCAAGGCTTATAGTGATGTGCACTACCGAGAGGGCCCAGAGATACCTCTCCGACAATCGGAGTGACAAATCCTAATCTCGAAATACGCCAACTCAACAAGTACCTTCGGAGACACCTATAGACCACCTTTATAATCACCCAGTTACGTTGTGACATTTGGTACCACACAAAGTGTTCCTCCGGTAAACGGGAGTTGCATAATCTCATAGTCATAGGAACATGTATAAGTCATGAAGAAAGCAATAGCAACATACTAAACGATCAAGTGCTAAGCTAACGGAATGGGTCAAGTCAATCACATCATTCTTCAATGATGTGATCTCATTAATCAAATGACAACTCATGTCTATGGCTAGGAAACTTAACCATCTTTGATTCAACGAGCTAGTCAAGTAGAGGCATACTAGTGACATTATGTTTGTCTATGTATTCACACATGTACTAAGTTTCCGCTTAATACAATTCTAGCATGAATAATAAACATGCATCATGAAATGAGGAAATAAATAATAACTTTATTATTGCCTCTAGGGCATATTTCCTTCAAAATCATGAACGTGGCATTGACAAAATTAATAATATACTGATTATGATCTAGATAAGCATGTACTACGCATATAGTAGAAATATCTACGCACATAGCTAGTACTGCTAAAACAGAAATAAACAAGAGCGGGGTAAACGAGTTATACCCTCCAGTAAGCCAATTGGCCGTAGCAGCGGTGGCAACGGCAGCAGCCCCTCCTCAGCCGCCTTCTTGTCAGCAGTGGCCTTCTCGGCAGCGAATCACTCAGCTTCGGTGGACATGATGATGAAGAAGACAATGCAGTGGAGGAGACGAATGTCGACAAGCAGTCTCGTAGGAGACGCTCCCCAAAAATCTAAATGCCCCTCTCCCGTACAGGATCCAGAGAGGCAGGGTTTCGAAGGCCTGCTCTCCCGTCAACCGTGTACGCGGTGGGCGAGAGGGGATCATCGGCGGCAGCAGCAGCAAAAGAAACGACAGAGGGCGGTGCACGTGAAAGCAGAGCGGATGTGATCTGTTCTTCGTGGCGGCTACGCCTCAGTTATATAGGCACGAGCATGGTGGATAGATGTTGGCAGGACCCATGCCCGAGTCGGTAACAGCGCACGATCCGACATCTCATATCGTGGCCCATCTGTTAAGGACTCCTCCATTTCTGATCGGCAAAAACTAAGCACATAGGTTTGAGCTCGGCTCAATCCCACAAATTGCGACGCACGCACGTCATCGGCGAAGGAACACGTGGGAACCACTTCTTTTTTCAAGCTCCAATATCATGTGGAAGATAATCTCTTACAAGGAGATCTAACTCATCTTCCACTAGCAAGGTGTGGACTAAACTTCCCACCACCTCCCTTATCGTCACACCTACGTGGGCCCTTAGAAATTTTCTAAAATTGTTAGATGAAACCAAGGCACGTCCTATAATATTTCAAAGATCTGAAAAGTACAAATGCAAGGTAAAGCCGCCATTTTATTTTTTTGGTAAAAAGAAGGTAAAGCCACCTCATGTTGTCAAGACGAAGAAATGTTCGGAGTCTACACATCTGTTTGCGTCTTCTTGAGACCGAATCCGTTGTTGAATGACGGCCAAAGTAGGAGGAACACGTGTTCTATGTTGCGAAAAAACAAAACAGAGAAAATTTTAACATGCTCCCTTCATTTTACACGTGAAGTAAGTATGTAAGAGTTAACCAGATCACTAATTAATAAGATCAACGACTCAGATCTAATATATATATATCCTTACCGCTCGTGTAAAATGAGGAGGTAGGAGGGATCATGTTAAAACTGCTCAAGCAAGAAGATGGAAAACGTGCTTCCCAGCTTGACTGTTCGTCTCTACTACTAGAAAAAAATGGATGAATTTCTCCATAAAAGAGAGAGAAAACATATATGATGTGATATTAAGCTGAGAAGAAGAAAAATAGATCTGCTGAACCTATATACTCATCCTACGCAAGCAAACAGTCTCTCCGAATCATCCGTCCATTGGCCTGCCTGCCTGCACCGCACATGGCATGTCGCCGCGATGGCGATGGCGATGGCAACGACGAACGGCAGCAGCACCTTTCACCGCGAGCAGTTCCATCAGGCCCCGGTGCAGTGCCCCTCTACCTGCCTTGGCTTGGTCTTGCAGTTGCAGATGGCCTGCCAAGTTGCCTGCCCCATTTCGGCAGCATGCATCCCCTCCCTGGCGAGCGGCGACGTCTCCACCACCCGAGAGCCAGATGCCAATCTTCTCTTGTCATTCTCTCATCTGCTGATGACGGTGCTGATGAAGGCAATCAGCCCTGAAGGAACAGCGACATCAGTTTCGCTCGCGGTACTGTCGAATCAGGGATTATTGCCGCCTAATCTCTTTTTCACAACTTATTTTCGTTTGTTCCTGCTAAACTCAACCATAATCCCTGTCTCAGGGCTAACTTTCTTTCGGTCACTTCCTTCAATGCTACAGCGTCAGCATTTCACTTGGTCTGAAATTAAACTGGGCAGTTCAGTTCAGTTACTCATCACTGCTCATCAGAGTGATTGAAGCCTTTCTATTATGGGAATGCTGGCGCCTGGCAGCATTGCTGGCCCATCTGTCTGTCCTTCCTTCCCGACGAATGTCTCCGTTCTAGTTTCGCGCAGTGCATTGCCAATCCCAACTGTGCACTGAACCGCAACAACAGCTTGTCTGCATCACAAGGCTCACCAACTTTCTTTTTCTACTATCTGACTGATGAATCCTCCTGGATGCATGCATGCATGCACAATCAAGGTTCATCAGTCTGACACATGTTTTATGCCAAGAAGATCATCAGGGAAAGGTGTACCAATACTTGTTGGATGTTACAGTGCGACAGTTCCAGAGTAAACTAAACAGCACTGTGGCTACTTAATTTAGTCTGAAAAACTGGATGTCCTTGGCAATTCATTTAGTTACTTAGTTAGTTATAGATCATGACCATCATTGTTCATCACAGTGTTACCATTACTGCCTCCTGCCTGCCTTGCTACCCATCTGTCTGACACTGTAACTGTTTCTGTTATCTCCTGCCTGCCTCCTCCTGGATGCATGCACAAGGCTCTTCGGTCTGACACTGTAACTGTTTCTGTTATCTTCGGAGAATTTGTTCCTTTCAAGGCTATTATCATCTCTTCTCTGGGTTCACAAACAAGAAAAGAGATAGGAGGTGTGCCTTCTTCTGCCGTGTGGAAATTCTGCTTTTCTCGACGGTCAAGACTATACTGCCGCCGAAATTCATGCGAGAAACTTACCGGCTAAGGGTCTGTCTGACAAGTGTCAGACGCAGGTTAAGCTGTTAAAAGTCACCTCAGATTGATTGTCAAGATGAAGGAATGTTCGGCACGGAGTTTGTTTACCCGTATGTCTGTCTGTGTTTCCGCAGTTTGTGAATGACAAGAAAAAAAATGTATCAGATGCCAAAGAGACATTTGTCTCATCGCCGCCTCGTTCATGCCGGGTGCCAACGACGATGAGGCCGGACCATCCCGGCCGCCAGTAAAGGATTTTTAGTTGTTTTTCAAAGTTGTTTCAAGGGTTCTTTTGCTATGTAAAAATTGATCCAGAAATGTATGGAAAATCGGTGTCCGTTTTATTGGTGACTCCGGTTGGATGGCCTGCTCCCGTCCGCTGTCCACGGGCATTTGGTGCCGTCCATTTGATGATCTACCTCAGTTAGTTAGTTAGAGATCATAATCATCATGTTCATGAGAGTGATCCAGGCCTTTCTATTCCAGGAATGCTATCAGTAGTACTGACTCCTGCCTGCCTGCCTACCCATCTGTCCTTCATGATGAGTTCTGGTTTATCTCAGATCCTGGTCACCACAGTGTTGCCAGATGTGCAGTGCAGCACAACACTACCATGTCTGCATCACAAAGCTCACCAACTTTCCATTTCCATCTCAATCCTCCTGGATGCACATGGCTCATCGGTCTGACACTTTAACCGTTACTGTTATTTTTGGAGAGCTGGTCCCTTTTTAAGGCTCTCATCTTCAGGTTCAGAAACAAGAAAGCTTTTTCTTATACTATATACTGTGTAGAAATGTTTGCTTTTGTTGTCAATGCAAAGGTCAAAAACTAACCGCAGCCGGAATTCACGCGAGAGACTTACCGGTTACGGGTCTGTCTGAGAAGTACAGACGCAAGTTAGACTGTTAGATTGTCAAGATGAAGAAATGTTCGGCGCGGGGGTTTACCGATCTGCCCGCGTCGTCTCCATGAGGCGGAAGCTGTTGTAAAATGACAGGAAAAGTAACAGAAACACATGGTTCACGGTAAGAATATCGTCGACGTAAACCATGCTTTCCACTTTGGTTGGTCATGTCTCCATCAATGATTTGGAAAAAGAATGCATTGCTACATGATATATCAAAAGGAAAAGAATGGTAGTATACAGGTGACAAGAAATGCTGCTTGAAGCAGCAGCAACCACAATGCCACATCCATCACACCCAGAAGCTTCTAATGACACACAACAGTGCCACGTCCATCAAGATCATCACCATCATCACCATCATCATCAGAGAGCTGAGCTGAGCTGAGTGAGTGGTTTTGTGTTTCTGCACTGCAACTTGCAGAAAAGGTGAGGCAGAAAAGCACAAGCACCCAGCACACAAGTTGGCCAAAAAACAAAACATTTTGTGCCCAAGTGCTGCCCCCTGTGCTATTCTCCACTGTTGTCACAGGGATCTGCCTCACATCTGTGGTGGATGCCCTGCCTTTTCTCAATGAGGGAAAGATGAACAGGGCCAAAAAGGAGTGAGGGAAAGATTTGCAAAAGTTGATGGAAAAAGGAGGCTGCCAAAGCATGAGATGCCAAAGCTAGTGCAAGTCTGACTCATTTCCAATTCCATTGTTTGGTGGATCCAGCATCATCATCATCATCATCAGTATTAGTAGTAGTAGTAGTAGAGATCTATAGAAGAGAATAACTTCCTATTTTTTAAAGGACTTAATTGCACACTAACAATGCAAAGGTCAATCCACAAGGTTAGAAAAAAATGGAGATGCAATCAAGCAAAAAGTTGACCAGATGAGCAAGGCAGGTAAATGCTGGATGACTCACTGCAAACTCATTTTGGTTTATCCGAAAAAATTACACTTGCAAACATCGGACGGCGCAAGCACCGAGATGGATGAATGATAGATCATAGATGTGGATAAGTATGTGTGAGATGCTGCATGAGTAGGGTTTCCAATAACATGAGCTGACCAGAAAGCAGGATCCATGAAGATTGAAAATTAAGTCCACTTGACAATGTACATGATCAGTACTGAGCACTAGTATTCCCTGTCTGTCTCAAGATACTACAGCATCAAGTTCTTGCCATTCTTCTCCCTTACATTCTTCAGTATCCACACCAGAAATTATGGACTACTACCAAAGCATCACCAGCATCATACCTCTCTCTCTCTCTCTCTCTGCTATGTTCTGAAAAATCCCCATAATCAATTACTTACTTCAATAATAATACAGGCAGTGAGGCTACAGCAAGGGCCATATTACACTAGACATCTGATCGGTGTCGTCGAAATGGATCGAAAGGTTGCATCTTCTAATACAACATGCTCCGGTTCGCCGCCAGCTGATCATGCAGAGGGCCACACTGGATGCCTTGATCTTGCAAACCCATGCCGTAGCTCGGCGGCGAATTGTATGGCGCATTCGCTCCGCCGTGCTGCTTGGTGTCGGCCGGCAGCGAGAACTGCCCCGTTGCCGAGCTCGGAGCCGGTGCGCTGGACTGGGTGATCATGGATGACTGGGACGGCGAGGGGGGCTGGTCGTCCAGGTGCACCGTGGTGATGTCGTGGATGCTCGACCGCCTCTTGTCCTTGCCGCCGCCGGAGCTGAGCCTGATGAAGTACTTCTGCGCGTGGCTGGCCACCTGCGTCGGCGTCCTCGTCTGCACGAAGTTGCGCGAAATGTTCCTCCAGTCCCCTTTGCCGTACTTCTTCAGGCCTAGGAGGAACAACCTGGCCACAAGAACAGAGCATATGATCAGGTTCAGCAACTAGTAGTATTGATCATGCACTCTTGCTTCACATCAGGCTACATGACACCAAAGAACAGAGCATAATGAACTCTTGCTCTACATCAGGCTACATGAGCATCAAACATCATGCTACATATGACTGTCTCATCAAATTCCTAGTGAACAAAGACAAGTAATTCACTTTCAGAAAACAGTTCTTCCATATGGTTGAATTATTCTTCCAATTTGGCATGTTTTAAATGCTGGCATAGCCATCTGATGATGTAAAGCCTGTTGATTGATGGTGAATTCAAGAGAAGAAAATTTATATCACTAGCTAGTCTTGTGCATGACATGGATGGAGCAGAGCAATCACTCTCACAAGTCATTGAGATCAGAGAAGAAGAATCGTGGTGGTAGTAGTGCTCACTTGTGCTCGTCCTCGGTCCACGGCACCCCCTTCTTCCTCTCCTGCTCCGGCGTGCGGCCGCCGTGCCGCCTCCCCCCGCCGCAGCCGCCGAACCGGTAGCCGTGCCGGAAGTCCCCGGCGCCGGCGTGCCCCCCGCTGCCGTCCCACTGCAGGGTGAAGGCGGCGGCCGCGCCGGCGCCCGCCGCGCCGGGGCCGTAGCCGGGGAAGGTGCCGGACTCGATCTGGCGGACGTCGAGCTCGAGGCTCTTGAAGTGGTCGACGACCTCGCGGACCGTCTTGCCGGTGGCGTGCGCCACCTTGTCCCAGTCCGGGCTGCGGAGGTCGAGCCCGGCCAGCGCCCGCTCGAACTGCTTGTTCTCGTCCGCCGTCCAGGCGCGCGGCTGCCCCGTGAACCAGCCGCCCGCGCCCCGCGGCCCGCCGTAGTAGCCCATCGCCGCCGGCGGCAGCACCTCCATCCACGGCTCCCTCATCATCATCGCCGCTCACCTCACCTCGGCTCGCCTGCAAGAAGAATTCACCCAGCTTCAGCTCCAGAGATGTCCGCAGATTAGCACAAAAAGTTGGATTCAGACGACAGCGGAGCAGCTCAAGATTCCGTGGACAATAGCAGGATCGATCTCCCCCGCCTTGGTGCGAATCAGATGAGGCAGATTTGGAGGAAAAGGTAGGAGCGGAATCTTTCTGACTGTACGACATGATTGACGAGCAAGCAGGGCCGGGATTCAAGAACAGTACCCCGAATTACCCCAATCAACACCAACCAGAACCCCGAATTACTCAACCGCAAAACCAAATTCAGCTCCCCCCGAACAAACCTCCTCCGAATTCGCCGGAAAAGGGGCGGAATTTCACCGGCACGGGGACCAAAGAAACAGACAAAATCGAGGAGCAGAGGAGAGCAGAGCAGCTCCGAGAAACCAAGATCACTGACCTCCTCTCGATCTCCGGCGGCTGCTGCTGCTGTCCCTGGCCGGCTGGAGGACAAAAAGGCGATCTCCCTGGGTTGCTGCTGGGATTGCTCGCGCCAGAAAAGAGACGGATCTCCTCGCTCGCTCCCACCCAGAGGCAGCAGCGGC
>NC_041385.1:49397296-49415468 GCF_002162155.2 Triticum dicoccoides
GAGGGAGGGAGGGGAGGGGGGGAGTGTCAGCTGGTGATTGGGTGGAGCTCGTGGCCGACTTTTCCTGGCGTATATATACCCGTATAGGAAAGGGAGGCAAGGCAAATAGCAGCGGCGGCAGCATATTTATGCGTGCGCGCTCACACTCACACTCACACATGCACACTTGGAATCGCTCTTGGCTTCCCACCTTTTCACCCCCACTACCGCCTGCCGCCGCTCTCCTGCTACTGCTACCTGCCCCCCAAAACTTTCACCTCATTGGACTCGTTTTTTTTCATCTCATTAAATACACCATTTTCTTTTAGAGTAGAATTCATCAGCGGTACCTGAACTTGCGCCGCGCGGTCATTTTGGTCACTGTACACAAGAACTCACGCAATACGGGCAGAGGATTTATGTTAAAGTGTCCTTTTCCGGGAGGGCGTTTTTGAAAAAAAGGCCGTTTAGATAAAAATCCCCAATTCCCCCCCCCCCCCGCTCCCTCCAAATCCCTAGTTCTTGCCGCCGCGCACCCATCCTGCCCTCGCCGCCGACAACGACTTCGCCATGTCTTCTACTAGTTCTGCCCGGTCAGGTTTCCGCGGCAGGACAGTGGTGGTGCCACTCATCCCATGTCCTCACTGCCAGGCGACGGTGAGGTACTATGTTTCGAACACAGAGGATCACGAGGGTTGGGTGTTCTACAGATGTCCCAATCACGCCGTAAGTAACTTGAGTTGATTCTGTTCTTGGCAGCAGTTTTCCCCTCTCGTTCACTTTTTTGCTGTTGGTTTGCAGCCTACTGGGTGTGATTTCTGGTTTTGGGAGATGGAATATGTTGCGTACCTAGTGGATGCTCATTTCTTGGTTGGGAACCAAGTTGTGGATGCCGTTGGAGCAACAGAGGAGAGGAGGGAAGACTTCATTAGTGTTATGAATGAAAGGAGAAGGATTGCAGCTCAACTGGCAAAATAGTAGAGCTGCTTTGGTAAGGCCTGGCTCTCTGCAGCAGAACATGAGCATGCACCAAGAAAGTGCATTGATTGAATTAGGTGCAGAGATCTTGGTGCTGCTGAAGCTTCTGTTAGGTAGTGTGATGTTGTTGTGTGCCCTCTGTGTTCTTCTGTTGATGAAGAAGTGGGGACAAGTGCTCTCTGCAACAGAAGAAGTGATGAAGGAGTACTATAGAAGAAGAAGAAGAAGAAGTGATGAAGACAAGTGCTCATTTTGGTAGTGGAGAAGTGAAGACCAGCTTCACTAGTTTAGCATGTTTAGTACTTTCAGTAGTTTAATGTTAGGACATGGCTATGAAGTCAGTTTGGCTTTATCAAATGTTATGGTTGTCAAGGCCAGAAATGTATGAAGTGATCTATCTATCTATCTTTAATGGAAACATTGTCTTTGTATTCTGTTATCTTTCTGACATGATAATTGTAATGTGGAAGCAGCAAGAATGGGTACTGTTTCATATCATCTTTATGAAATGAAAAGAATGGCAACAAGAATGTAATGTGGAAGCAGTATTGACATCAACAATAGAATGACAAGAATGGGTAGACAGACAAGACAGTTTTCATACCAAAATATAGATTCTATAGTGCATCATCATACCATAAGATCTTGAGATAACAAGAAAGGGAAACACATTCATGTTTTACATTGCTGAAAGAGTACTCTTGCTAAACAAGACAAACAGTCTCATAGATCATCTAAAGATGTCAAACATGCTTGATCTTTGTGGCACATGCCCAGCTTCCTCCATGTTTGGTGCCCTTTTTGTGCTTGTTTCCTCAACGGCTCCTTCTTTGCTGCAAGGGACTGTCTCTCTGCTTCTTTCTTTGCAGAAAGGGCTTGTTTCTCTTCCTGCTTCTTTGCTAGGAGTGCTTGTCTCTCTGCTTCCTTCTCTGCAGCAATGGCTTTCTTCTCATCTAGTTTCCTTGCAGCAGTAGCCTCCTTTTGTGCCTTCTTCTCAGCAACCAGTTTCCCCTTCCTCTCAGCAGAAAGCTCTCTTTGTGTCTCCACTATTAGCTGCCTTGTCTCTGCTCTTGCCTGCCTCAGGATTGCCATTGATTCCTTCTTCTGTGCAGCTGCCTCTCTCTTCTTCTCAGCTTCTCTAGCCTTCTTTTCTGCTTTCTCATGCCTTCTTCTAGCAGCCTCTTTTGCTTTCTTCAACTCTGCTTCTATCCTTGCCCCTAGTATAGCTTGCTTCCTGTCTTCAAGTTCCTTCTCTCTTTGCTGCTTCATGGCCATCATTTTCTTAGCTAGCTCTCCCTGCCTGATTGTGTTAGTGCTTGTCTGGGCCTGGTTAAGCATTGCTTGTGCATTTGTTAAGAATGTTGATTCTGGGATTGGTGTGTGCTGAAGCACTCCAGGCAAAGGCCTCTGTACATAAACATGTCAAGTGTCAACAAATGGAAACTAACTATGTCACTAAAGCATGACTGAAACAGAGCAAGTGAGCAAGAGTACTCATGTTTAAATTACCTGTTGAAGCATGTGATCCACCATAAGATCTTCCACTACTGTACTGGTCTCTGCACTTGTGTTGGCCTGCTGCTCATCAAACAAAAAGCTTGTTAGAGTCTGCTGGTCCATAAGATCTGCTAGAGGTTATGTACAAGAAAAAGACAGTTACCTGGGCTTCTTCTGAAGGTGGTTGTTGCTCCATGTTAGCTTGTGAAGTTTCCGAATTGTCATCATGTTGGGGTGGAGGAGCTTGTGCATTGGGAGGTGGTAGACTAGCTTTCATATATTTGCATCCCTTGATATTGTGGTCAGGCTCACCACAGTAACTACAGTGCATGATGACACCATGCCTTGACATCCTCCTGCCTCCATTGCTACAAATAATATCTTCTGGTCCCTTCCTTCTCCTTTTGCAAGGCCTTCCAACATGCTTCTGGTAGTCTGGTGGATTAATTTCAGGCCCATTCATCTTCTCCCACTCAGTGATGTCCTTGCAAGGCTAGATGATGTTGCCATAAGCCTTCTTGAACATGGACACTGAGTAGCATTGATCCACTAAGGTTAGTGGATCTACTCTCTCATTCCTACAGCATGCTATAACATGTATGCAAGTCACTCCACTTTTTTGCCATCTCATACAGCTGCAGGACTTGCTGTGCCAGTCTACTATGTAATATGTTCCTCTATCCACCACTTGAAACACTCCATCTCCTGATTCATACACATAGCATGTGTTGGCCAGCTCTGTCAGCTTGTCAACCAGTTTCTTGATCTTAGGGCACATTACTCCTTGCATCTTCTCACCCTCACAATGCTTGGTGTAGTGCCTTGCAGTCCACTGTTTCTTGATCCTCTCAAACATTGAAAGAATTGGCAATTCTCTTGCCTCCAAGATATAACTGCACAAGCATCGCATGTTATGTTGACAACAATGATAGGAAAGCATTGCATCTTATGTTAAAAAGAGTGAGAGGAAAGCATTGGAACTTACTTGTTGAACACCTCACATAAATTCTTGAGCAGAATGTCACACTTAGGTATGTCACTTTGGAAAGCCCTCACCCAAGTGTTTGGCTCCAACTCTTTCAACCATTTGTATGCACTCTCAGTCAGCACCTTCATCTCAAGCATGTACTGCTCATACTTAATAACTGTTGTGCTCCTAGCTATCTTCCACAATTGGTTCTTCAAAGCATCACCTTTGTACAGCTGTTGGAAATTCTTCCACATATGCCTGACACAGAACATATGTTTTGACTGAGGGAATACTTCAGTCACAACATTTATCAGACCCTACAAAACAACATAGACCAATACAAAAAGTGTTAAACAAATGTACTCAAGTACACTAATCTAATTAGACCATCAGACAATGTGGTTGCATATACCTTCTGCTTGTCAGACATTACTGTCCATGGGGATGTGTTGATAATACCAAGATCACTCTTCAGCTTCTCAAGAAACCAAACCCAGTTAGGCTTGTCCTCCACTTCCACAACACCTATTTGCTATGGGGAATATGCAATTATTTCGATCTATTCCTACTGCAACCAGCAACTGTCCTCTGTATCTTGTTTTAGTATGGCAGCCATCTATGAAGATCATAAGCCTGCAACCTTGAAGGTAGCCTCTCTTCCATGCATCAAGGCACATGTAGGCTTTGTTGAACCTAGCTTGATTATCTAGTGCAAGCAAAAATGAGCTACCAGGATTACTTCTCTTTATCTCATGTCCATAATCCCACAACATCTTGTACTGCCCTTCTTCATCTCCATGAATTATTTTCATAGCCAACCTTCTTTCCCTCTGAAGCTTGGACCTAGTTGGTGTCATGTGCCATTCCTTTTGAACAACCCTTGAGAAGTTTCTAAGATTCATATCCTGATCAGCCCTGAAACTCTCAAGGTACTTCCTGGCTAGAAAAGATGTTATGAAAGCCTTGATTTTCCATTTTTTGCAGCAACTATGTTCTTCAACATATTTATTTACCATGAAACATTTGGTTCTGCTGTCATAAGAAGCCCACAAATACCAGGTACAATCATCATCACAAACTGCTTTGACTCTCTTCCTGTCATTCACTAGTAACTTGACATCAACTCTGTTTTTGCAGCTGTATTCCTTAATTGCTTTCCTAAGCAAATCAACATTTTCAAACACTTGTCCAACATAAAATTTTGGACAAGTCAAATCCTCCTTTCTAAATGCTCTAAATTTGGTTTGTGTTTCATCATCTGAATCAGGTGCCCAAAGATCTTCACCTTCAGATTCATAATCTGACATGTTTTCTTCCTCCCCTTCCCATACAACTCCTTTATCTTTTGTTGTTGTTTTCTGCTTCACCTTCTCCTTCCTCTGAACTGGTTCATCCTCATCCATATTGTCAGCATAAAGGTCATCATCATCATCACTGATTTCAAAGTCACTATCTACCATGTCACCAGGATCAAAGTCACTGTCATCTGAGTCACTATCTGTTCCTACATTGCCTTCAAAACATCTCTTCTTTGCTCTGGTGCTTCTCAATTGATGTGCTTCTGCATCTTCATCTACTTCATGTTGCTCTGCTTCTCTTTGTTGATGTACTTGCCCTGCATCTTCATGTGGCCCTGCTTCACCTTCTTGCCCTACATGCTCTGATCATCATGTTGCTGTACATCTTCATGTTGATGTGCATTCTCCTCTGCTCCTTCACCAAATGTGAACTGCCTTCTTACAAACATGAATGGATTGCCATCTTCTTCCCTGTCTAGCACATTCTTTGGATACACAACCTGAATTGGCATAGGGCAGTCTTCTTCTGAATTTCCAGGCTTGCTACTATGAGGATTAGTACCATCTTTTGAAGGGCTAAACACTGGTGGAAGTTCAGCCCTTGGAAATTGGACCACATCATCAACAACTTTCTTAGTAATCAAGGTGTCATCATGATCAAGATAAATACTGAAGAAATGATGCCCAATAGACAAAAACACCATCATTTGATCAGTATCTTCCTCAGATATGATAAGTCTCAAAGAATTCTGAGTAATGTCAAGTACTGGGATTTGATAATATGCCTTCAACCTGCCTGCCATCTCTCAACCAATCTCTTCTACTAGATGTTCCACCATTATTGGAGACCAGGTGAGCTTATCCAAACTGTCATACCAAACTTGATGTCCATCAACATAAGCCCTATTGCTTCCTTCACCCATGAAAAAACCACCATGATGAAACTGCATAGAAAACTTCTCACTTCTTGCTCCTGCAAAAACAAATCATAAATGATCACATTAAAATTGACCAAAAATGGCCTTTTTGAACAGGACAACACCAGAAATCCCCAATTTCCTCCATAAACCAGAGCTCCAAACCTATTCCTATTCCAACAAAGGTGCACATACGGGTACAACTGCCAGAAACCTAAGCCTATTTCATGTGGAATCGATGAAAATTGTCCCGTTCAACAAGAACCTAAAACCCTATCAGAAACCCTATCAGAAACATTGGGTTTGAAAACCCCTAAACCTAAATCGCCATACACGCGACAAATACTACCACATATCATAGGCGAACACAATGACAACCCTATCAAACAAGAATGGAAGAGAAAGAAGGAGATTTACAACAGGATTCATCACTTACGGTAAACGGGGGCAGGGGCACCGTCGAGGTGACAAACAGGAGACATAGCGGCGGCGCCTCCTCTTCACCACCGCGAGAAGAAACCCCTCCGCGCCCGCTGCTCCGACCACGATGTCGGAACACAGTGGCGACCACGCCGCACCACGCCGCACACGCCTCTGTCACCTTCTCCGTCGGTTTGATCGGCTCGAACAGGGGAGGTGGAGACGTGGGATGACTTCGGGTATCTGTCCGGCAACGTGGGGGGTGTTGTTGCAAATACGCCATCGGGTCGCTCCTCCTCGCGACACCTGGCACGCGGACTGGGAGCCGGACGGCCAACAGGTGGTCAACAGGCGGCATACGAGCGGTCTACGGCGCACAGTGACCGTATTTTCACTATTCACCATACATACTGACCGTATTGCGTGAGTTCTTGTGTACAGTGGCCAAAGTGACCGCGCGACACAAGTTGAGGTACTACTGATGAATTTTACTTTTTCTTTTACATTGGTTTTCATATTCGTGCAAAAAATAAGACTAATAATCTTAGAGCATCTACACCCTCACTGTTCAAATTCGACTCCTCAAACATCCACGGACGTGTCTGGTCAGCATTCGAACGTGTTCGTTTTTTGCTCCTATTTGTCCGTGCATGCAACCATGGCCCACTTTCATCTTTATATTTCCAGTCACATGCATGTGATTGGTGGAGATGAGGAGAGACGAAAGTAATGAGAAGGTGGTCCGCAGTGGACAAAATCATATATGTGGCAACTGACTAGACACGTCTGGGCGGTACGCATATTGCCTCCAGATATGGGCTGAGTGTGAGGGTTTACAGACATATGAGGGCAAAGTGAGGGGTCTGATTGAGTCAGCTTTTTTCTTCTCCCTCATGTCCGGCCAGCGGTCAATTTGAGAGGATTGGTTGTAGATGTGCTTTCATGTTTGCTAATCCATCCATCTTATAGTGCTTATTAGGTTTTTTTTAAGTTAAAGTTTGTAAGCTTTGATCAAGTTTATAGAGAAAATGAAGAACATCTAGAATATCAAACATATACCACTTTACTCATCATGGATATATTTTTCTTTATTAACTTGGACAAAGTTTGTGAAGCTTGACTCTTGAGAAAACTAATGCACACTAATTTATGAGAAGAAGCGGGTACTATCTAGTTGGATCGTGTCGTCACCCCATGCCAAGCCGACCCCACGGGTCAGAATCCGCGTCAGCGGGCGTTTTAGAGAGGCATCAGTGATTTATGCAAACGGTAATGTTGAGTGGGAGTTCTTTTGTGAAAACATATGTAACGTGGTGGTTTTATGTGAATTTGGCTGCAATTGTGGTGTTTTTTAGTTAATCTCCCATACAATAACCATTGTACATATTTTGGCACTTGGATTACGGCCATTTGTCCTCCTCTCTGTGACTGTCTCCCTCGGCGGACACACATATTAGAGAGACATGAGAATCATGTTTGAGCAGCAAATCAGTATAGAGGAAAATCTATTCGGTTTATCGGTTATGACAAAAGCAAGGGCAAATGTAAACAAAACGCTTAAACTAAATAAACGCCTTCCGCGTATGAGACGACGTCGAGAGCAAACATCGAATATGCCGATTCAGGCTCAAGAAGTCAAAAAGGGTTGTGTGCGTGTGTGGGGTAAGAATGTCAGCGACTCGCCTAAATAATCTTCTTAAACCCGCTTGTCGATAAGCTCATTAGTTAGCAATGTGCTTAGTTAACTATAAACAAATGATGGTAAGTAACAATCACTCATTGACTCCTAAGGCATTCTGATTTGGGTGCTTAAGTTGTGGAGTTTAGTTGGGGAGGGCTTGGGAGTTGCAAGTGGTGGGGTTGTGGCATTGCTGTACTTTGTGGCCATGATTGGTCGCCGTTGACATGTAGCCACCACCTAGCTTAGGCCAGTTAGCATAGCAATGGCGACTGGGGAAGGCGGGCACGTTCTGATGTTGCCATCAGGCGTTTGGTAAAGCGTGTGCACGATTAGTTTGCTCGTCGACGAGGCGTTGGGCGGTCATTGTTTTATGGTGTGGAATGCAACTGCAAATTAACACGTTGCTTTCTTCTTCTACTACTACTACATGTAGCTCGCAGCAACTGGTGTCACTCTTGTTTGCTTCTACCTGGTTTACTTGTCGACCTCGATCGATTGCCTTAGTCAATTAACGTCGGCAAAAAATTAAAGTTGTTGCTGGTTCACACCATCTGATGAATTGGTCTAATCTTTAACACTTCATGTTTACCTCCATCGTGGAGCATCAGTTTTTTTGCTGCTTTGAAAGAAGTCCTAGAAGTACACTTGCAAGCTACTACATACCCCGGTTTATGTGCATGGCGTTAAACATGTGTGGTTTTTACTGCGAAAGTACTAACAATCTTGTTACGTTGGTTATGTGTGCAGGTATAATTTACAGATTTTTTGTAGAGATAGTTGCAAACTGCTATTTTAATATTTTGTCCAACATAAAGACACATGCAAGAGAACAATCAGAGGCGCATCTTGGATGTCTTTAGGGCATATCCAATGGCAACCCGAAAAACCTCGCGCATCCGTTCGCGGACACGGATGCGGAAGGCAGCCATCCAACCGTAGCCGCATACATTTTCACAACAACTCGGACCAACTGGATGATATTCGATGAAACAGAACGAATTTTGATATAAACACAGCGGATTCCATTGCAAGTAGGATAATTTATACATGAAATCGGGCGATATTTTGTCTGGTGAACTAAAAACTTAAAATTAAAACCCTAAACTATCCTATACTTCATGGTGACCTCGTAGGCCATGGCGGGCTAGCCGGCGGTTCCTCTTGTGTCATCGTTTCCCGACCCGCCGTTGGAGTCATCGGAGTCGGGCTTGGGGCGGCGGAAGGTGGTGGCGCCGCAGCAGGGCTTTCCGGCGGCTGCCTGACGCTCGCGGATGATCCTCTCCGCCTCCTCCTGCTCAGTGCGCAATGCGGCCGCGGCCACCGAGGACGTGGGTTGGGGGAGAGGGTGGCGGTCGTTGGAGGCGTCGTCCTTAGCGGCGCCGCCGATCTCGGTGATGGACCATTCCTTGCCGTACCTAGCCATCTCCCCATCAAGGCGGCGATGACGACGCTTGGCCATCTCCGACGTCGTCACAGAGCGATTCAGGGCCCAGGTGTACGCCAGGTCTAGGTCCGCCGCGATGTGTGGCAGCGGGACGTTGGGCCCGCAAACTGGGATCGGCGTGCGACATGGCGCCTGTCTCGCTGGCGCTGCTCCCGGTCGGCGTACTCCTGCACCGTCATGGCGCTCCGGGACAACGACGAGGAGCCGCCTCAGAGGTAGTGCAAAATGCACCCGCGCACCTTAGGCAGGGGCGGCTGCGGTGAGTGGCGCTCCTCCTTGACGACGCGTCGAGGTAGCGGCGAGCGGCGCTCCTCCTTGACGAAGCGCCGAGGCGGCGGCGAGCAGCGCTCCTCCTTCACGATGCGTCGGGGCTGCGTGATGGCGGAGAGTGTGGATTGGATGTCAGCTCCGGCTTCACGGGGAGGAGCGCCCCCAGTGGTGGAGCTGGGCCGTTGGTGTGGACGACGGAGCGATGGAGCATCAACTCCATCTGCTCCTCAAACTCCATGTTGGTGCCGGCGTAGACCTGGCCCGGCACCGCTGCCGCGGACTATGGCTTCGGCGGCTGCTGGTGCTCCTCGTCGCCGGAGGAGATGACTATCTCCGCCCGCGTTGAGTTGCCGCCAGCTGATGAGGACGACGGCCCCGGAGTTCGAGGGCGGCGTCTCCACGAGCCGCCAGATCCCGCACCAGAACCGCCTGCCGGCATTGACGCCCAGGACATGCCCATCGTCGGAGATGTGGAGGGAGATGGATGAGGAGGAAGAGGAGGACGGAGGAGGATGCGATGTGGACGGTGCCGGGGCGTGGTTTAAATAGCCGCAGCCAGGCCATGCAAAGGGCCGGTCAGCCACTTCAATGCAGCGCAGCTGCCGGAGTTGGTTCCTCGGGAACCTGCATCCGCATGGAATTGGCGGCTGTCGAGAGGCCGCGTCGGTCAACGCCGCCCTCCCTCCCTCCGGTCACATCACGACGTTAATGCCGGCCTCTGCGTGCTCTGGGCCGCATGAATGCGGCGCTGTAAGCGGCGCGTTCATCGGAAGGAAAATGCGGAGGGGTGGGTGACGGGTTTTTGGTGGGCCGGGGCAGTCAGAAGCGTACTTGGGAGCGGTCCGGACTCCCGCAAACCTCCCCCATTTTTGTCTCCGGTTTGCGGAAGAAATCACGTTCAGACCGTCCCATGGACCGATACAGGTCGATGTTGGATGACTTTTGCGGTTGGACGGTTACCAGAGGTTTACGGATCTGCTATGGAGATGCCCTCATGGACTAGTCTTTTTGTTTTCTTCCATGCTCATCACATGAAAGAGGAAACTTTTGGCCCTCTTCTTGGATTTCCTTTGCTAGAATTCACATCGATCTGGCCGGCATAACTTCGACTAACAGCTGATTCTAATCTACTTGTCTTTGGTTGGAGCATGTGTTGAAATTAAGGCCTTGAAAGGGGTGCAGTTCTGCGCCGAGGTTTTGATTGCGTCGCTGCCACACAAAGTGCTTTGCAGTTTGCAAGTGACTAGATTCTGAAAATTACATCTTGCGCCTTCACTTTGCATGCTTAATTCACAGGATCCCCACGAGTGGCATCTCTTTCTCCTTCTGGAAAGCGAAGGGAGAGAACGAGTGGTTGTGTTCATCCCTAGTTGTTATTGGTGCATACGCCGAGCATAAATTTCTCCCCATAAGAGATGTGGAGAAGAAGAAAAAAGTGAAGAACATCTAGTTCAAGGTCAACACTTAGGCAAGCCAATTTCATCAATTTGCTTACCAAGGGAGATATAAAAATTGAAGTGCTGGTAGTATTAATTTCATGCCATTCTTGACTTGAATTGGTCTCCTGAGTCCACATAGTTTTTTTCCAATCTCCTGAGAGTACCTCACCATAATTTACTCATAACTAGTACAGTTCAATTAGCATCAGAAGAGAGCTGGCATATTCTTCTCCTAGTCTTGTCATTTGTTTAATCTCATTATTCATGGCAGATGCTTGCTTGACTGCACAACATGACCAGATGAGATCGCCACGAAAGCAGGAGCAGGAGCCATAGAAAAACCCAGCGGAAGTACGGCCGAAACAGGGGAGGGGAGGAGCCTCCGTCTGAATCTGACCATGAGCAAGCTAGCTAGCTAGCTTGGCTAGCTCATCATAGAGATGTCAAGATCTGCAGCCCAAGAAAGAATATTTTTTCATGGAAAGGGTAACAATTCAACAACGGCCTAGCTTTGATTTCAAGCGACGCAACAACAATCTTTTTATGCCTCCCTTTGGCACCTTGGCCAATCATACAGGCACAGATGTACGCAAATAGGCGCGGCGTGGACAGGGGGGGAATGCTGTGGAAGGAGGCAAAGAAAGCGACGCAAACCGCCGAAGAACTGTTCCGCGGGTTCCTCTCTGTATCGTTTCAATTTTATTGAATTGGAGGAAAATATAAGAATGGTGTTAGCAAAGAAAGAGACGTCGATTGTCGAAGAACTTGTTCCGCGGGTTGTTCTTTGCAGTTCCAATTTTATCGGACGGGATGATGGAATAGATCAAGTAAGATATATGGTTGCTTGGTGGGTTGTTTGATGGGTTGTTTTCTCTCTACAACAAGGGAACAAAGTACACAAAACGGTATTCTCTTGGACCACAAATGATTGCTTTCATAGGATGCTCTCATATTCCAATACATTATGCATAGGAAACTCGTATGATTCAGACCACAGACCACAACTAAGTAGTACTCAGGGTATTAATAATAAGAAGAAAAAGATACGCAAGCAACCAACCAAATTTTCCGGCACGTTTTGGCGTTTGACCTTGTGTTTGTTTTCTCTGCATATGGCTCTCAACGATGCAGACCATCTATATTTCATAGTAACACATATAAAACTCTCCAATAAACTACTGGCTTGCGGTTCATTTATGTTATAAAAAATTGGCTTCGGTTGTGGTTTGAACTTTGAACGCAGGCTTCATGGAGGGTTAGGGGTCAGATTAAGAGCCGGAGGCGTTTTCTGGGGAGATGTGAGACAGGAGGCATGGTCTCTTCCGTGCACCATGAGCCATTGTTAACCCCTGGCTTAGCTTCCCCAAATAGGCCACTGCCCCTTGCTTAATTAGGGCATTTCGACCGCCGATCTCATTTGTTTATGCTTGTACTATGTGTTGGGTGGGCTTTTGGTCTACCTAGAACTCCAAGAAAGTGACGAGGGTTCAATTAGCCCTCCGTCTTGATTTGGTTGCGCATTGTGTATTCCAACTTAGGTTTGTTTGGTTTGCCATATGGTATGTTTGTCTTGTGGTGGTGCGATGAGGTTGGTTAACGCTCTCATGTGCGTCGTGTTTGTTGGATGTTTGGTTCGGTGGTTTTCGCGGTTCGATATAGATCTCACCCATCATCGTGAAAAAGATGTTGTCTAATGGTCATTTGCATATAGCTATAGCTTTGTGAGAATCATCCGTTTTAGCGGTAAAATTACAAGGTTGTACGGGAAAAAGAAAGAGGATTTCATTTAATGTTCTTATTCCATTTACTTGTTTATACGAAATTTTGTTCTTTTTGGCATGATGGCTCGCGGTGCAAATGCACACAATTAAGAAACATTGCAATATTTTTTTGCTCAAGGCCGGGTCAACACAAATAGCTAGAAGTGACGCGGTGCTTTTCCTTCTGTTTTCGCTATGATGCATGTAGTAAGACTGTAATAAATTATGGTTAAGGCGTTGATGTAAAGTATGTTTTACCTCAGTAGGGAAAATATATCTCATCCAATCTCATCGTGGGGCAAATTACACTCATTCACCGCAATTGAGGCTAGGTTTTGCTCTTTAAAAAGGATGCTTCTCAGACATGACGTCACATATAGTACTGACCTTAGATTGATGACGGGTTGATAGTTCTTCTGACTGGTGGGTCCATCTGCCTAAGTTGGGGAGGGGTGAAACACGCGGTGACTCTTCCGTGCACCACGAGCCACTGTTACACGCGCGCCCCTGGATTATAGCTTCCTCAAATAGGCACTACTCCTTGCTTAATTAGGGCATTTCGATATCATTTGTTTTATGTATGTGCATGTGTTTGGTCTCCCTTGAACAACGAGAAAGCGGCATGGGTTTAGATCGATTGGCGTAGCTAATGAGGCTTCAATCTTGATTTGATTACGCCTTATGCATTTCCATCTTCATTGAGTTTGTTCGCCATCTTTGTTTACTTTATCGTGGTGTGGTGAAGTCAGTTTGCTAGTTAACACCGCCATATGTGTTGTATCAATTCCACTAAAAAAAAGTGTTGTATCAGTTGGATGTTCACTTGATGGTCTTCGCAGTTTAATGACCTCATATATCATTAGTTTGGGTTCAATCTTTATTTCATTTCGCATTATGTATTCTCAACTTGAGTGAGTTTGTTCGCCATATTTGTGAATGGGATTGGTCATATGCATGTAAGACTAATCAACTTTAGTTCTAGCATTTGTATAACCTGTTTTTACCTTAGAAGGAAAAAAAATCTATCACATGTCGTGAGAAGTCTGGCATTGAACAACCCTAAAATCACAGTCCGAACCCGGATCCATGTGATCTCGACTTGAACGTATGGCAGAAATGCGTCATGTACTCCTTCACCCATGTGCCTCTCGCGATCGAGGCGATTAGGGATTCATGGCTTCCTGCCAGCGCCGCTGCAAGTCTGCATCATCTTCTATGGCCGGTGGAGCCCGGACCTTGCCGGTGGGAGAGTTTCTGCTCCGTTTCTAGGGGCTTTTCTGTCTATTTATGGTTTGTGTCCTGTTCGGGAAGGCGAGACGGCGGTGGGGGCTCCATGAAGATGGAATATGGTTCTCTTATAGCCCTCGTTGTCCCAGCGATGCGCTTAGCGGCATGTGGAGGTGTATCTTCGATGAATCTGACAGGATTCGCTCAGTGTTTATTTTTCGTATATCTATTTGGATCCGGTCTTCGTTCATCTGCGCTCATGTGTCTATAGATTGGGTACTTCCGATCTATAGGTCTCTTTATTGGGGGCGGTTGTTTTGGTGCGCTAGTCATGTGGGATCTTAGCACATGACTTCCTAACTGTCTACTACAACAAAATTTGTTCAACCCCAATAAAAGAGTGTTGATGACGGCGGCACACCTTTTAACTCGCTTCAGTGATTGTAGGTGTCGCTATGCGGTCTACAGTCCTGGATGTATTTTTTGTTACTTCTGATGTTTTTCTGTAGTGCCATAATTATTAATCGAGAAAGCTATATTCCTGCCGTCCGAATTTTTGCAACAGATCCAGACGATGTCGGAGCCGTTGGATCGTGATCGCCTGGCTATTATTTTAGGTAGCGATTTGCGCGGCGGGACAGCTGGGCGTTGGCCACGTTTTACTGGAAGGTTGCCGTTTCACGTTTTGTGGGAGGTCGCCGGTCGCCGCGATTTTAGCAGGGGCTTTTAATGGGAGGTTGCCGTGATTTTTCGGCGTTACCCATTTTCTCTCTCATTGTTGCACTTTTTTTTAAGCCAAAAAATTACATTGTAAACAGGATTCGAACTCTGGACCAGTTCATGATACAAAGAGGCACTAGCCACTACGCTAGCACACCCTTTGACGCATTTTTGAACTAGTTTTCTAATTTGTACGCTACACAGACAACAAATTTCCTTTGCCATTCAGAGTTGATCCTGGTTGCTAATAAACAGAGCGAAGGATCCACCTTATCGAGACTTTGTACCTACACAAATGTTGATCCAAACAAATTGTTGAAACATACCTGCGCTAATTTTGATGTAAATCACATGGTAATTTACTTGACGTAGTCACAAATTACATGCAAGCACTGAGGTTACTTTCATTCGGGAGAAATTTTTATTGAACATTTGTTTTTTTATATTTTCATAAGCAGGCGATGATGAGGATTCGTAAGAAATAATCTTAGATCAAGAAAAACAATGTTCAATCAATTCTGAAAACATGCTTCAGCGTGTACTTGATTTGGGAGGAGTTGAGTAGATTAGGAATGTCCAACGCCCATCCTCTTCTGCATCAATTTTGAAGAGTGGCAAGATCCACCATCTCACAACATAGTTACTATGCGCTATAGTTATCAACATGGTTATTTTGTAGTTATCGGGTTAGATATACTATAGTTATCAACATGGTTATTTTGTAGTTTATCGGGCAAGATCTACTATAGTTATCGGGCAATATCTACTATAGTTATTAACATGCTTACTATGCAGTTATCGGGCTAGATGTACTATAGTTATCAACATGGTTAATTTTTGTAGGTATCAGGCTACATATGGTATAATGCACCCCCGGTAGCTTATGCGTAAATAGCATGATATTTTACACACCACAGACATGATAACTCATGCGCAAACATCATGATAACTTTGACAGGGAGAAAAAGTTGAACACATCACCCGATAGCTTCTACGTAATTAGCATGATAATTTACACAACATAAACCTGATAACTCATGCGCAAATACCGTGATACCTTTGACCCGGGGGAGGAGGTGTTTAAAAACATCACCGACAACTTCCGTCAAATAGCATGGTATAGTATGCACTGTATACGTGATAACTTACGCATAAATACCACAGTAACTTACGGTCCGGGGTATTGGGAGGGGATGAAGTTGTTTGAAAACATAACCCCTCCTGATAACTTCCATATAAATACCATGATAATATACGCACCGTAAACTTGATAAATCATGTGCAAACACCCGTGATAACTTTGATGGCGGGGGGAGGCAATTGTTTGAAAACATAACCTTGATAACTTATGCGTAAATAACATGGTAATATACGGACCGCGGGCATGGTAACTCACGCACAAACACCGCGTTGTCCAAAAAAATAGTTGTTGAAACTGTATCACGGTTACTCATGTGTAAATAACATGATAATAGACACACATCAGATCTGATAACTTACTTAGCCCGGGCCTGATAACTTTTTGCATGAAAAAAGTCTGTCAAAACATATCAACATGAGATCTAGTTTTGAAGGTCTCGTCGTGATAGATACTTTATGTGAAATCGACTTTTTGATTGGACCGACGATTTGAGCTATAAAACATTTTGAAGTTTTGAACAAGGAGAACTAGGATGACATGAAATTTTTTTCTAATGCATGCACGCATGTGCTTGTGAATAGAAGGTTGGAGAAACTTTTTCATGCCCCGGTAATTTCTGTGTAAACAACATGATAACTTAGGCACCATAGATATGATAAATTGTGTAGAACACGTGGTAACTTCTGACCCAAAAAAAAGTTGTCGAAACATATCAACATGAGATCTAGTTTCGAAGATCTCGTCGCTACGAATCTTTTACGTGAAAACAGTTTTTTAATCGGAGCGACGATTTGTGCTACAAAACATTTTAAATTTTCGCATTGGAAAAAATCTTTGATGACATCATCATTTTTATTTTTTCTGCATGTATATGATTAGCAACTCTAATTAACTGCTAGTGGAGTGGACACGCACAGGAAAAAATAAGATGAAGATGCATGCATGCAAGCTAGAACGACGCAGACGAACAGGAGGATCGATCGACTGGATGCATGCAACTCGTCCGGATCTGTTGCTAACCACCAGTCGACTGGTGGTTAGCACAGTCCATTATTAATTAGTACTCCTAGATCATAATTTTTTCTGAAAAATAAATATAGCAGAAAATCACACCATTTTAGTTTCGAATTTTACGTGCACGTACATGTATCCGCTCTCTACAATCATTTGGGTCAGCAAAAAAAAATTCTGTATTGGGCGGCCCTACAAACTAGTGTCAATGTGCCATTGAGTGGTGTAGTTAGCATAGCATGCACAGGACGGGAGATGGGACAAAAGTAGCTGTCAGAATGAGTGGCCCCAGCACCGAACCGTGGTGGGCTCCCCAGGCTCGTCATGTGGTCATGTGGAGGGGCCACTACGCAGGGACCCCACCAACAGCCAAACCAGGGTCACGAGTAATGCATGAGTGTTCCGTGTGAAGAGCGAGGTCCCGCAACGAAAAAACTGAAGAGGGAGGAAGGAAAGCCGGGTAAGAAAGAATGGGCTTGGTATGCCGTATGATGGGCTGGGCTTGTCGAGCTGGACCGGCCAGAGACAAAAATATGGGTCCATTCTCATCCCCGAGAAAAGAGAAAGTGGGTCCGTTGAAGAGGGCCAGCGCTATACCCTAAAAAAAAAACTGGCTCGCTCCCACTAAAAAACAAAAACAAAAAAACCTGGCTTGCTGGGGCACGTCTAGGTGTTAGAGATATATTTGGGTTAGAGACGGATTTTAAATTCTAGACTACCAAATACAAGTAACCCAAATATATCTCTAACATCCCTTGCAGTCGTAACGGTAGCGTCGCAGACAATAAAAGCGTCGCGGACGGTCAGACTGGAGAGAATATCAGCCGACAGGCTGACATCCCCCGTAGTCGTAGCGGGAGCGTCGTGGACGGTGTCGCGTTGCAGACGCTTTGACTATAGAGGAAGCCGACGACTTGCTCAAGCGGATGATAGCCCTTTGTGCCGATATCGAGGTAGCCGAGAGTGTAGGATGGTGTAGCCGTGGTCGAGGTTGTCGTGTAAAGAATGCCGTGGTCGATGTGTCCCCGGGCTTGGCAAACCCGGCGCGACGCGTCGTCAACACCATCTTTTTCCGGGCGCATCACTACTTCGACACCACTGCGCCCATACTAACTCGGCGCCTCCTTGCGCTCGTGGCTCTACGGCGACTTCCTCAACACCGGCTACCCCCGACTCGACATTGACCACGGCGTTCTTCGCACGGCTACACCATCCTACGCTCTTGGCTACCTCGACATCGGCTCAAAGGGTTATCAGCCGCTTGAGCAACTCACTTCCTCTACAGTCAACGCGTCTGCAACGCGACACCATCCGCGACGCTTGCGCTACGACCGCGGGAGGATGTCAGCCCATCGGCTTCTATTCTCTCCAGTCTGACCGTCCTCGACGCTCCTATTGTTCACAACGCACCGCTACGACT
>NC_041385.1:49415740-49436793 GCF_002162155.2 Triticum dicoccoides
TTATCTTCAGGAAAGGCATCTTGCCCTTCAAATCTTGTACTCCCTCCATCCTGAAATACTTGTTAGAGAAATGCATAAAAATGGATGTATCTAGAACTAAAACGTCTAGATACATTCATTCCTCCGACAAGTATTTCCGGACAGAGGGAGTACTCAATATATACTCGCCCTTGAGGCTCAATAATACAGCCATCATATTACGGGGCTAATCCTCCCTCTCAATCCCTTCTAACACTAGGTATTGCTTCATGCTCTCATTGACTTTATTTGGCGATTATCACACAATTTTGTACCAACGGAGGGAGTCAGATTCCATCGACATATTTCTGAATCCAATGTATGCAAGATCTGCAATGGGGATGCAGATAGCTGGAAGCATGCTCTCATTGACTCCCATATGGCGAAGTGCGTCTAGTCAATGGTTGACGAAGAGCTGGTGCAGCACATGATAACAATTACGTACAACTGAGGATGCACGCCTCTGCCTTGTTGAGTTGCAAAATACAGCAAATGAAGAGCAGTTTGTGAAAGCAATTGTAACACTTTGGTCGATATGGTCGGTGAGAAGGAAAGTGATACATGAAGAGCAATACCAGTCACCTCACTCCCCTTTGTGTTTCATCAACTGGTATATAGTGGATTTGTCCCTCGTACCTCGCAAAGAAATTTTGATGCAGCACAGACACGAAGGTGCAAGTTTTCATCAGACCTCTCCCAATGCCCCACCTTGTACATGTGCTAAGTTTGCCAACTAAGTAAAAAATTTGATGTGGCATGTCAATTAAGAAGAAAGAGAGTAGTATGATGACCTCAAGAAGAAACAATGCTAAATGCGTGTACCTAGGTGGAAACACAAATATGAATCTATACCTAATTAAATGAAGGGAGCTTAGCAACCAAAAACTAAGCACCTATGCATTGTGGAGTTTAGTTGCTAAATCTTTTAATGCCTTTAGCACCTCATCTAAGTATCCATGCATTGGAAGAGGTCTCAGAAGTGGCGCCCTCCTCCGGATGCATGCGCTAAAATAAATGTTGATGCTGCAATTTCACAAAACGCAAATAGAGGAGCAATGGCAGTGGTATGTCGAGACTCCACTGGCCGATATCTGGGTGCATCAGCGATGGTGATAGATAAGATTACTGAACCGGAGACGCTCGAGGCTATGGCCTGCAGCGAGGGGCTATCTTTGGCCCTGGATCTGAACTTGCAGGACGTCCAAATCAACACCGACTTTGTGGCCACGGTAAAACATGTGAACGAGCCGTACATGGGGCCAACTGGCCAAGCAAGGTAATCGTGGATGAGATCAAGGCGAAGTTACAATCGTTTCCATCTTTAGTTATTATTCATGAAAACGTGAATGTAATTTAGAAGCGCATGTGCTCGCGAAAGCTGCTACTTCTTTAGCCCGTGTTGCCATCTTTGACTCACGGGAACCCCAGACATCATTTGTATTCCGATGACTATTCAAACTTAATGAAGCAGCTTTTAGCCCTAAAAAAGGCATTGATTCATGCCAGACATAAACATAGCCGATCTCAAAAGAATAAAAATACCTAAACATAGCCTCGTATCAAAAAATAGGGTAGTGGTTGTTCGTTAGTTTATTTATCAATTTTTATTCTATTTTTCTATTTTAAAAACTATGTTACTTAAAATTTAACAAGTGTTCACCATGCATTTAAAAATATTTATGTAGTGTAAAAATATTTTTTAGGCTTTTTTTAAATGGTACCATTCAAAAAATTCATGACATTTAAAAAATGTTCATGCATATAAAAAAAATCATGCGTGACATCTTTAGGAAATAAATATAGAATGTCAAAAAATGTTCCTGTTATTTAAATAAATGTTTCATACCATTCAAAACAAATGTTCGTGTATTTTTAGAAACAATTTTATGTGTTTAAAAAACATGTTCATGACATTTTGTTAAAATTCTAAATTGCGAAAATAATTTTCATGCACTTTTTATCTAAATATTTATTAACGTTTAAAAAAATCATGACATCTAAATAAAAGTTATAACGCTTAACGAATATTTTTGAATGTTTATAAATGTTAATGTCATTTATGAAAAATGTTTGATGTGTGTTAAAAATGCTCACTGTGAATTCAGAAAATGTTAAATGTGCATTTGACAAATGTTTTCAATGTGTATTTTCGAAAAATGTTCAACATGTACTAGACAAAAGAAAGAAGAAGGCAAACCGCATGGAAGCTTAAAAAGCGAGCCCAAACCAATCAATAGATGGTGCTTTGCAAAACCTCTCTATTGAGCTGGTCCACTAAAAAAGCCGCAGACGAATACTAACGGCGATGCTATTATATTTCCTGCAGTAGGCGACATATAGCATACATGATCATGGACATCCCTTAAAAAATGATCATGTACAACATTCTTACATATAGTCAAAATAGAAAAGTTAGGCAATTTAACTAAAAAGTTAGGAAGTCAGGTACATTACATTGGAACATTTTTGCATTGTAAATATAGATATTGGAACAATTTTGGATATCTTGAAAGGACTAACCTGATATTTGTGGCCAGAGGTTTAAATATTAAATTCAATTTACCAATCAAATATAATGCTATTCACTTTTTAGATTCTCAAAATAAAACATTGGAACATTTTCGGTATCTTGCTAACTTGGTATTACTAGCTGGCGGTTTAAATTTAAAATTTGATGTATCGGCCATATAATGTTTAAAGTTTCATTTGGCACGCCATTTTTCTCATGGCACAAACTTAAATTTCTACTCATAATTATATGTCATGACAATAACACAATGACTCTGTACAGTGGGAAAATCATCTGGGGCGCATTTCGGGCTTTTCTTCCACGTAGGCAACTAAATATCACATGAACTTATCAAATCTTAGCTCAACATCACAACTTTACTTATGTTTACTAATCTAATATATTTAAAAAAATATCATATAAGTTATAAAATATGAAGGGTGCTACATGTACAGATGAATGACTATACAAAACTAACTGAAAGACTACAATATTACTCCCTCCGTCCCAAGATAAGTGTCTCAAGCTTAATTCAACTTTGTACTAAAGTTAGTACAAAGTTAAGACACTTATTTTGGGACGAAAGGAGTACTTAGTATAATACAGTGTAAATATATATACAAACATTAAAGAATATTATTTAAAGTGTTCCACTCAAGAATGCACATGTTATTCCTATATAAGAGAGAAGGCCCCACACTAAGGGACGTATGAGAAAAACCTTTTATTTTCCTAATTCCTGTATTAATCCAAGAGACAAATCAAGGATGTCACTTTTTTTACATTAAACATCCATTCAGTATGGTCACATACTAGCACATCGATTATTCTTAGTGACAGTGTCTATGAATTACAACATACATGTACCATAGTATACAAATAACCTTACAGGTTAGTGCCAAAAGGTGAACTAGATTAGAGTGTTCAATTGAATTTCAGGCTGATAGCATGACCAATCTGCACAGTCTGTGTCGACAAGAAGAGATCAAACGCCGAGATGCGCATGGGAGAGGAGGATCGCTTGGTGGTAGTTATAGAAATGATACTGCTACACAAATATCAATACGAAGAAAAACTAGTTTGTTGATGAGATTTAGTGTTCAGATTTCATGTTCTTTATCTGCAATGTGGATGTGCGATATTTTTTATTTAAAAAATTTAGAAACCATCGAACAATAACTTACATGAGTTTTTACTACATAGATGTTTGATATGCAAGATTACAAATTGTACGATGTTTTCTATACATCACTTACAAAAAATGGCATCTGAACTTTCGGAAAAGAATGTGGGCTCATGGGTTTGTAGTCTTTTCTATGGTGCAATAAAATACCATTTGTGCCAATACAAGAGGATGTGTCACTGCAATATCGCAATAACCAATAACATTAATTTAGACTCTGAAACTATGGCGGCCTAGCCTGCATAGTCGTGCTATGTTACATGACAGATTTAAAAAAATATGTTGATGTTGCATGCCGATCTTACGTCTCATAATACTATAGGCTATGCCCAAACAATAGGCACGGCCGTAAATATAATACACTACCTTTGGAAAATGGCATAATAGTATTTCAACTATAAATTAAAAAGATTATTGCAGACGTTACCTACAGTTGTTATATTTATAGGATAATTTATTTGTGGTGGTTACGGAATGGAGTATTTCATATGGATTTATGTGAATATCCATGAAAGCATAAGTTTAATTTCAAAACACAATCGATTGACTAAATACGATGCCCTCACCTTTGCGAGCGACCAAGTGGGCCGGTCCATTTTAGCGGTAAGCAGAGCTGTTCTGGTTCTGGTTTTTGGAACCTTCCACAAGGTTCCAAGCCGGCTTTATTTTATGTTGCTTTCTTTACTAGTTTTTCGGCTTTTTTCTGCTTATTTTTAGTTTATATTTTTCATAAAATAAAAATGACAAAAACGATAAAAAAATCATTCATTTTAAAAAAATGCTCGAAATTTCTAAAAATATTTGGGATTTTCAAAAACTTCGTGCTTTCAATTTTTTTCAGAATTAAAGAATTGTTTGTTTACAAAAAATCACACATTTTAAAAACATGTTTTAAAAGATGTTTCCATTTTCAAAATTTGTTAAAAAATGGTCGTTTCAAAAAAGGTCTAAATAAATGTTCCCATTTTTATTAAATGTTCAAAATTTTAAAAATATTTCCTATTTCCAAAAAAGTTGAAAGTTTTCTCTCCTTATAAAAAATGGTCAAACTATGTACTACAGTACACCTATATACAGTATCACCACATCACTCTTTCGGAACAAATAATTGTGCAACAGTAAACTGTGGTAGTTTAATTTGCCTACCTGCTCAAACTCGCCTATGCGAATGATCAAGCGGCAAATAGGAGCTCCCATAAACGAGATATAGCCCCCGCTGTGGAAGCGAGCCGGGTAAAATAGGCTTGACGTGACTACGTGACATGGCTGGTATAGTAGGTATCTGAAGGGGACCAACTAACCTCGAAGTAACCTTGCGGGAGCCCTGTAACTGTAAGGGTCACTTTTGGTGGGCTGAGAGCGCGCAAAGTGGCGTCCTCTCAGTCACCACTACGTGTCGTGTGCTGGGCGCTCCCCCAGGATATATATATATTTTTCTAGGTTTTTGGTGTTTTTTCGGCCTTTTGATTTCTGACCGGTTTTTCCTAGGTTTTTGAGAAAAAATGAAACTTTTTTGTGTGCAAAAAACGTGTTTTTTTGCTTCCGCGAGAGGCACAGATTTGCTTTCCCTCGGAAGGGAAAAAGTGTGTTTTTTCTCCTCTGCGAGAGGCAGATGTTTGCTTTTTGTGGAGGCATAGTTTTGCTTCTTGTGGAGGCACATTTTGCTTCCGTGAGAGGCACAGTTCCGCCTCTCAGAAAGAGAGAATAATGTGGGGTGGGAGCGGGGGACGTGCGTATGACTCTTTTTTCTATCAGTTTTCTAGGTTTTTTCATGAGAAAAAATCGTCGAAACCTATTAACATGGGATCTAATTTCGAAAATCTCAATTCTGGATTTAGACGCACGGTTTATGAGATAAACCAACTAACATGCAGTACGTCGCTTGCCGCAACCTGGAAAGGTGAGAGTGATATTTACAAGTACTTCATAATTAATGATTTCGTATCTAAAGTCTGCTATTCTTTTCTTTTCTACGCCTTGGGCTGTTATTGGTACAAAGCCTCAGCCCTCAAGAAAAAAACTTACAAAGCCCGGAAGATGATAGATAAGGGGTAAAGCCCATATATATTGATTACTACTGAAATGCATGTACGGGGCAAGAACACAAGCCCAAACTCCTTTTTCTTAACACAACCCAAACGAAAATCCTATTTGGCGCTCTTTGCGGCAAGCAGTCGACGCGACGCACAGGGGCAGATCGACGAGCGTTGGGATGGGCCGGCCCGTTCAAACGATTTTGCGAATCTGGTTTTGGGAACCTTCTAGGTGGTTCCCAGCCGTTTTTTTCTGGTTTTGGGAACCTTCTAGGACTTTCCTGAACTGGTTTTCCTATTTTTCCCTTTTTCCCAATTTTGTTTCTTTCCCTTTCCTATTTCTTTTTCTTTTTGGTTCAAATTTTTTCTTTCCTTTTCTTTTTTTTTCTTTGCTTGTTTCTTTTTTTCCTTTTTCCATGTTTCCTTTGTTTGATAATTTCAAATATTTATTCCGAATTTTATAACATGTTCTTGTTTTCAAGATTTGCTCTCAATTTCACAAAATGTTCCTGTTTTCAAATTTTGTTCACAATTTCAAAAAATGTTCGAGTTTAAAAATGTCTTTCAAAAATTTCAAAAAACGACCTTGTTTTAAATTTTATTCACAATTTCAAAAAAATTCGTGTTTGAAAAATGTTTAGTAAATTCAAAAAAATGTTCTCGTTTTCAAACATTTGTTACATTCAGGTTATGACAAAATGTTCAGGAATTTCATCAAATGTTCTTGTTTGCAAATTTTGTTCGGAATTTCAAAAATGTTTATGTTTGAAAAAGTCTTTCAGGAATATGAAAAAAATGTTCTTGTTTTAAATTTTGTTCACAATTTCAAAAAATGTTCGTGTTTTGAAAAATGTTCAGTAAATCCAGAAAAATATTCTCGTTTTCAAATATTTGGTACATTCATATTTTTAAAAAATGTTCAGGAATTTCATAAAATGTTTCCCTTTTCAAATTTTGTTCGTAATTTCAGAAAATGTTCGTGTTTCAGAAAATCTTTCAGGAATTTCAAAAATTGTTCTTGTTTATTAAATTTTTTTCACAATTTCAAAAAATGTTCGTGTTTTAAAAAAGTTTCGTTTAGTTCAAAAAAAATGTTCTTGTTTTTCAATTCTTTATTATGTTCATGTTTTAAGAAAATGTTCTCTTTATCAGAATGTTCGGAATGTCATTGATGAAATGTTTATGTATCAGAAAATTCACAGGAACATTTCGAAATTGTCTGAAATTTTAAAGAAATGTTTTTTAAATGTTTTTTTCTAAAATTTCAATGTTCCTGGCGCTGTTATAGTGTTTCGCGCTTAAATATTCAGTAGTACCTTTGTGTTGGAGTGGCTAGCTGGCCATGGTTTGCTCTGTTGGCGTGAGCGAGATTGCGGGATCGAATCCAAATGTAGCCTACTTGTATTTTGTGTTTGTCGAGCGTTCCCCGTGTGCGTCGAGTTTCGCGTTTGACGCATAATGCATCGTATAGGAGGTCCCAGCCCAAACTGCTGGGTGACAACATATCTCTCAAAGTGAATGCCTTTTGCTAGTAGGCCATGAACCCATCAGCATATGATGACTTTCAGGATTTTTTTTAGGGAACTTTCAGAATTTCTTCAACAACAACAATTTTGATGACTTTGAGGAAAGAGAGAAAAAAAACCTAAGAAGATTGGATGGGAAAAACAAAGGACCGTAAGACCTAGCGATGGTTAGCTGGGGGAGGCATCCCCAACAAACGTTTTAGCGCGATCCCACGTTTGGACCAGAGGCCTCCATTTTTTTATAAAATTGCCATGAACTAACTTACAAATGAAAGCCAGGTTACTATAAAAATGGAGTCTCTCTAATTTATAAAATATAAAAGGAATATAAACAACAACAACAACAACAAAGCCTTTAGTCCCAAACAAGTTGGGGTAGGCTAGAGGTGAAACCCATAAGATCTCGCAACCAACTCATGGCTCTGGCACATGGATAGCAAGCTTCCACGCACCCCTGTCCATAGCTAGCTCTTTGTCGATACTCCAATCCTTCAGGTCTCTCTTAACGGACTCCTCCCATGTCAAAATCGGTCGACCCCGCCCTCTCTTGACATTCTCCGCACGCTTTAGCCGTCCGCTATGCACTGGAGCTTCTGGAGGCCGGCGCTGAATATGCCCAAACCATCTCAAACGATGTTGGACAAGCTTCTCCTTAATTGGTGCTACCCCAACTCTATCTCGTATATCATCATTTCGGACTCGATCCTTCCTCGTGTGGCCACACATCCATCTCAACATACGCATCTCCGCCACACCTAACTGTTGAACATGTCGCCTTTTAGTCGGCCAACACTCCGCGCCATACAATATTGCGGGTCGAACCGCCGTCCTGTAGAACTTGCCTTTTAGCTTTTGTGGCACTCTCTTGTCACAGAGAATGCCAGAAGCTTGGCGCCACTTCATCGATCCGGCTTTGATTCGATGGTTCACATCTTCATCAATACCCCCATCCTCCTGCAACATTGACCCCAAATACCGAAAGGTGTCCTTCCGAGGTACCACCTGGCCATCAAGGCTAACCTCCTCCTCCTCACAGCTAGTAGTACTGAAGCCGCACATCATGTACTCGGTTTTAGTTCTACTAAGCCTAAACCCTTTCGATTCCAAGGTTTGTCTCCATAACTCTAACTTCCTATTTACCCCCATCCGACTATCGTCAACTAGCACCACATCATCCGCAAAGAGCATACACCATGGGATATCTCCTTGTATACCCCTTGTGACCTCATCCATCACCAATGCAAAAAGATAAGGGCTCAAAGCTGACCCCTGATGCAGTCCTATCTTAATCGGGAAGTCATCGGTGTCGACATCACTTGTTCGAACACTTGTCACAACATTATTGTACATGTCCTTGATGAGGGTAATGTACTTTGCTGGGACTTTGTGTTTCTCCAAGGCCCACCACATGACATTCCGCGGTATCTTATCATAGGCCTTCTCCAAGTCAATGAACACCATATGCAAGTCCTTCTTATGCTCCCTATATCTCTCCATAAGTTGTCGTACCAAGAAAATGGCTTCCATGGTCGACCTCCCAGGCATGAAACCAAACTGATTTTTGGTCACGCTTGTCATTCTTCTTAAGCGGTGCTCAATGACTCTTTCCCATAGCTTCATTGTATGGCTCATCAGCTTAATTCCACGGTAGTTAGTACAACTCTGAACATCCCCCTTGTTCTTGAAGATTGGTACTAATATACTCCGTCTCCATTCTTCTGGCATCTTGTTTGCCCGAAAAATGAGGTTGAAAAGCTTGGTTAGCCATACTATCGCTACGTCCCCGAGACCTTTCCACACCTCAATGGGGATACAATCAGGGCCCATCGCCTTGCCTCCTTTCATCCTTTTTAAAGCCTCCTTCACCTCAGACTCCTGGATGCGCCGCACAAAACGCATGCTGGTCTCATCAAAGGAGTCATTCAGTTCAATGGTAGAACTCTCATTCTCCCCATTGAACAGCTTGTCGAAGTACTCCCGCCATCTATGCTTAATCTCTTCGTCCTTCACCAAGAGTTGGCCTGCTCAGTCCTTGATGCATTTGACTTGGCCAATATCCCTCGTCTTCCTCTCCCGGATCTTAGCCATCTTATAGATGTCCCTTTCACCTTCCTTCGTGCCTAACCGTTGGTAGAGGTCCTCATATGCCCGACCCCTTGCTTCACCAACAGCTCGCTTTGCGGCCTTCTTCGCCATCTTGTACTTCTCTATGTTGTCTGCACTCCTATCCAGGTATAGGCGTCTGAAGCAATCTTTCTTCTCTTTAAGCGCCTTCTGGACATCATCATTCCACCACCAGGTATCGTTATCTTCGCTTCTCCTTCCCCTGGACACTCCAAACTCCTCCGAGGCCACCTTACGAATGCAAGTCGCCATCTTCATCCACACATTGTCCGCATCCCCTCCTTCCTCCCAAGGGCCCTCCTTAAATACCCTCTCCTTGAACACCTGAGCTACCTCCCCCTTGAGCTTCCACCACTTCGTTCTAGCGACCTTGGCACGCTTATCCCGCTGGACACGAATCCGAAAGCGGAAGTCAGCAACCACCAGCTTATGCTGGGGTACAACACTCTCCCCAGGTATCACCTTACAGTCTAGGCACTCACGCCTATCTTCTCTTCTCGAGAGGATGAAATCAATCTGGCTAGAGTGTTGGCCACTACTAAAAGTCACCAGATGTGATTCTCTCTTTCTAAAGAGGGTGTTAGCTACAATCATGTTGTAGGCTAGAGCAAAGCTTAAGACATCTTCTCCTTCTTGATTCCTGATGCCATAGCCAAAGCCCCCATGCGCCCCTTCAAAACCTGTGTTAGATGTACCCACGTGGCCATTGAGGTCTCCTCCTATGAAGAGCTTCTCACCAATCGGTACACTCCTAACCATGTCTTCCAAGCCTTCCCAGAACTCCCTCTTGGTGTTCTCATTGTGGCCTACTTGCGGGGCATATGCGCTGATAACATTGAGAACCAAGTCCTCAGCTACCAGCTTGACCAGGATAATCCGGTCCCCACGTCTCCTGATGTCTACCACTCCATACTTGAGGCTCTTGTTGATCAAGATGCCTACGCCATTTCTGTTTGCAGCCGTCCCCGTGTACCACAGCTTGAAGCCGGTATCCTCCACCTCCTTCGCCTTCTGTCCTCTCCATTTGGTTTCTTGGACGCAAAGGATATCAACACCTCTCCTCACTGCTGCATCAACTAGCTCCCGAAGCTTCCCTGTCAGAGACCCTACGTTCCAGCTACCTAAGTGAATCCTCCTAGGCTCGGCTAGCTTCCTTACCCTTCGCACTCGTCGAGTCAAATGCGAAGACCCTTGCTCATTTTCCACTACATCCGGGCGCCGATGTAGCGCGCCACTAAGGATGCGACGACCCGATCCTCGCTCACTTGCCACCGTATCCGGATCAAGATACGGCGCGCCACTTGGGGGGTGACGGCCGGGCCCTTGCCCATTTTCCACCACACCCGGGTTCCGATGTGGCGCGTCGCTGAGAGGGTTACGCCCCAACGAAAATCTTTTGGGTTTCATCTCCATAAGAGTGGCTGAGTTTTTACGTTGGCTCGCCAAGCCTATCACAACCCTCCTCCTTTACCCGGGCTTGAGATCGGCTATGTTGAGACAACATAGGCGGAGTTAAAATATAAAAGGAGTATGATTAAAAAAAAGTTGTATGAACTACACCAATGAAAATGTCATGCTAAAACTTTAGAAACTGCCATTCCTCGGGGGAAAAAATGCCATCTCTTAATATAAAAATGTCATCTCTTAATAATGAACATGAGAAAACTTGATAATAAAAATGCCATCTCTTAATAAAAAAATCTGATCTCTTGATAATAAAAATGCACATGACAAGTTTACAAAAAAACACTCTAAAAATAGTTTTTTTTAAATGAAAAAATGAATTTTAAAACCATTTATTTAATAGAGTTTTTTCTGCGAGAACACTTTCAATTTATTCATCTTCAATCATATTAGTACAACGAATACCAAAAATAATAAAAATTACATCCAGATTCATAACCACCTAGCGACCACTACAAGCATTGAAGCAAGCCGAAGGCGCACCGCTGTCATTGCCCCTCCATCGCTGGAGTCAGGCACAATTTGTTGTAGTAGACAACCGGAAAGTCATCGTGCTAAGGCCCCATAGAACTAGCGGGCCAGAATAGCAACCGCCGCCGATGGAAAATAACATGGATCAGAAGGATCCAACCCAAAGACACACGAACGTAGACGAACAACAACGAGATTCGAGCAAATACACCAAAGATAGATCCGTCGGAGACACACCTCCACACTCCCACCAACGATGCTAGACGCACCGCCGGAACAGGGGCTAGGCGAGGAGATCTTTATTCGATCTTCAGGAGCCGCCGCCTAATAACCCGCTAGTATACGGGATCAATTGTAGCCTCTTTCAATAAGTAAGAGGGTCGAACCCAACGAGGAGCTAAAGGTAGAACAAATATTACCTCAAGTTCTATCGACCATCGATACAACTCTACGCACGCTTGACGTTCGCTTTACCTAGAACGAGTATGAAACTAGAAGGACTTTGTAGGTGTTGTTGGATAGGTTTGCAAGAATATAAAGAACACATAAATAAAAAGTAGGGGCTGTTTAAATAAAGAAGCAATAAAGTAAATATAGCGAGTATGGAAAAGTGGTGGTAGGAGTTGTGAAATTGTCCCTAAGCAATTGACTATGTTACTAGACCTGTAATCACTAGTGCAATTCTATTTGAGGGAGAGGCATAAGCTAACATACTTTCTCTTCTTGGATCATATGCACTTATGATTGAAACTCTAGCAAGCATCCGCAACTACTAAAGATCATTAAGGTAAAACCCAACCATAGCATTAAAGTATCAAGTCCCCTTTATCCCATACGCAAACAACCTACTTACTCGGGTCTGTGCTTCTGTCACTCACGCCACCCACCATAAGAAAATCATGAACATATTGCAAACCCTACAGCGGGAATCCCTCACGCTTGCGCGACATGGAGAGCACCATAGGACAACACCAATAATAAAACATGCAACTCAAACCAATCATAGCAATTCATCAATCACCGGTAGGACAACGAAAATCTACTCAGACATCATAGGATGGCAACACATCATTGGATAATAATATGAAGCATAAAGCACCATGTCCAAGTAGAGGGTACAGCGGATTGCGGGAGAGTGGACCGCTGTAGATAGAAGGGGGAAGGTGATGAGATGTTGGTGAAGATGGCAGAGGTGTTGGTGTAGATCACGGTGATGATGATGGCCTCCGGCAGCGCTCCGGCGCCACCGGAAGCAAGGGGGAGAGAGGCCCCCTTCTTCTTCTTCTTGCTTGACCTCCTCCCTTGATGGGAGAAGGGTTTCCCCTCTGGTCCTTGGCACCCATGGCGTGGGAGGGGCGAGAGCCCCTCCGAGATTGGATCTATCTCTCTGTCTCTCTCTGTTTCTGCATTCTGGTATTCTGCCCTGGCACCGTTTCTTTTATATCCGGAGATCCGTAACTCCGATTGTATTGAAACCTTCGCCCAGATCTTTTTCCAAAAATTAGCTTTCTTACGGCCAAAGAAGGGCATCAACCGCCTTACGAGGGGCCTAGGAGGGTGGGGGCGCGCCCACCTGGAGTGGGTGTGGGCCCCTGTCTCGTGGCCACCTCGGGCACCGTCTCGCGTTGATTTTACTTCCCAAAAATCACAAATATTCCAAAATAATTCTCCGTCCGTTTTTATCCTGTTTGGACTCCGTTTGATATGGGGTTTCTGCGAAACATAAAACATGCAACAGACAGGAACTGACAGTGGGCACTGGATCAATATGTTAGTCCTAAAAATAATATAAAAAGTTGCCAAAAGTATATGAAAGTGAATAATATTAGCATGGAACAATCAAAAATTATAGATACGATGGAGACGTATCAGCATCCCAAGCTTAATTCATGCTCGTCCTCGAGTAGGTGAATGATAAAAAAGATATTTTTTGATGTGGAATGCTACTTAGCATAATCTTGATCATGTAATCTAATCATGGCATGAATATTAAGACATGAGTGACATAAAAACAATAATACTTAGGGCATCCAAACAAACAATCATGTCTCTCAAAATATCAATGCTTCCAGAACGTTATCCCTACAAAATCATATAGTCTTGTATGCTCCTTTTTCTTAACACAAGGTATCCCTCATGCCTATCCCGGTGTCAGCCAAGCAATTGTTTCATACTTTAGTATTCTCAAACTTTTTCAACCTTCACGCAATACATGAGCGTGAGCCATGGATATAGCACTATGGGTGGAATACAATATGATGGTGGAGGTTGTGTGGAGAATAAAAAAAGAGAGAAAGTCTCACATCGACGCGGCTAATCAACGGGCTATGAAGATGCCCATCAATTGATGTCAATGCGAGGAGTAGGGATTGCCATGCAACGAATGCACTAAGAGCTATAAGTGTATGAAAGCTCAACAAAAGAAACTAAGTGGGTGTGCATCCAACTTGCTTGCTCATGAAGACCTAGGGCATTTGATGAAGCCCATCGTCGGAATATACAAGCCAAGTTCTATAATGAAAATGCCCACAGAGGGAGTCCTGGATAAGGGGGTATCCGGACAGCCAGACTATATACTTTGGCCGGACTGTTGGACTATGAAGATACAAGATTGAAGACTTCGTCCCGTGTCCGGATGGGACTCTCCTTTGCGTGGAAGGCAAGCTTGGCGATTCGGATGATAGATCTCCTTCTTTGTAACTGACTCTGTGTAACCCTAGCCCCCTCCAGTGTCTATATAAACCAGAGGGTTTAGTCCGTAGGACAACAACAATCATAATCATAGGCTAGCTTCTAGGATTTAGCCTCTACGATCTCGTGGTAGATCAACTCTTGTAATACTCATATCATTAAGATCAATCAAAAAGGAAGTAGGGTATTACCTCCATCGAGAGGGCCCGAACCTGGGTAAACATCGTGTCCCCAGTCTCCTGTTACCATTAGCCTTAGACGCACAGTTCGGGACCCCCTACCCGAGATCCGCCGGTTTTGACACCGACATTGGTGCTTCCATTGAGAGTTCATCTGTGTCGTCGCTGTAAGGCTCGATGGCTCCGTCAACCTTCAACAACGCAATCCAGGGCGAGACTTTTCTCCCCGGACAGATCTTCGTGTTCGGCGGCTTCGCAATGCGGGCCAACTCGCTTGGCGATCTGGAGCAGATCGACAACTACGCCCCTGGCCATCAGGTCAGGTTCGGAAACTTGAATTACACGACCTATATCCGTGGAGACTTGATCTTCGACGGATTTGGGCCTACATCAGGAGCGCCGAACAGTCACGACGAGCACGACTTAAATCTGTTGTCGGATAGTGTTCGGGATATCGCCCTTGCAGCTGCTCCGGACCTAAATCCGAGGCAAATCACGTCGTCCGAGGACGGGTGGATGGACCCCGCCACGGAGGCCGCATACTCTTCGGCGATAGAGCCGAACACAAATTCCACCGTTAAGGGAATCTGCGTCATCGGACCCCCGGACTTGTGTCCGGATGTGGGTTCCGAACCGCGCGCGCCCGGGCCCATCGAGCCCGATTGGGCTCCAGTAATGGAGTTCACCGCCGCGGATATCTTTCAGCACTCCCCCTTTGGCGATGTGCTAAATTCATTAAGATATCTCTCTCTTTCAGGAGATTCCTGGCCGAACTATGTCCGACTCGAGTGGGAAGCAGGCCACGAAGAAATTCGTTACCTACCCACCACCCACTTAATAGCCACTGTCGATGATTTGACCGACGTGCTTGACTTCGACTCTGAAGACATCGACGGTATAGACGATGATGTAGGAGAAGAACAGGAACCACCGCCCACAGGGCGGTGGACAGCCACCTCTTCATATGATATATATATATATGGTGGACACCCCCAAAGAAAACAATGGCGATGAGGCAACAGAAGATAACCCCTTAGGGAAGAAATCAAAGCATGGGTGTCATCGGCGCCGCTCTAAGCCCCGCCACAGCAATACTGGCACAGGAGAAGAAAACAATCCAGATGGTGCCGAAGAGGAATACAATCCTGATCAGCCTACCTTCGAGCAGGCCGAACAGGAACACGGGCAGGTCAGCCCAGATGAACATGCGACGGACGGATACTTGGAGGACGAAAACTATATGCCTCCCTCTGAAGACGAGGTAAGCCTCGACGACGATGAATTTGGCGTACCTGAGGATCCCATAGAGCAGGAGCGCTTTAAGCGCCGGCTCATAGCCATCGCAAGAAGCCTAAAAAAGAAGCAGCGACAGCTCCAAGCTGATCAAGATCTGCTCACAGACAGATGGACCGAGGTCCTGGCGGCCGAGGAATACGGACTCGAGCGCCCCACCAAAGGTTACCCAAAGCAGAAGTTGCTACCTCAACTAGAGGAGGATGCCGTAGAGCCTTCACTACCAGCACAAGACGAGGCTGACCGGCCACCTCGTGGCCGGGATAAAATGGTGTATCAGACCGAATACCAGCCCGCACGCCCACGCCATTTCACTACGACCCAGGGCAATACGCAGGACCTGCGAAATCTATTGGAAAACAAAGCAGGACAGCCAAGATCGATCTATGGATCACGGGGGCGTGCCCCAATACTCGACGACGACCGTCATGCCGGATACACTAACAACAAGTCCGGCCGGACCAAACATAACCGGCCAGACATAGTCGCACTGCGTAGCAACATAGCCCGGCACAGAGGCGCCGCCCACCCCCTCTGCTTCATTGATGAAGTAATGGGTCACGAATTCCCAGAAGGGTTTAAACCCATAAACATCGAGTCATACGATGGCACAACAGACCCCGCGGTGTGGATCGAAGACTTCTTTCTCCACATTCACATGGCCCGCGGTGATGACCTACACGCCATCAAGTATCTTCCCCTTAAACTCAAAGGACCGGCCCGACACTGGTTGAATAGCCTGCCGGCAAACTCCATCGGCAGTTGGGAAAACCTAGAGGACGCATTCCTCGACAACTTCCAAGGCACCTACGTGCGACCACCGGATGCTGATGACTTAAGTCACATTACCCAACAGCCCGGAGAGTCAGCCAGGAAATTTTGGACTCGGTTCCTAACTAAAAAGAACCAAATTGTCGACTGTCCGTACGCTGAAGCCCTGGCGGCCTTTAAGCATAATATTCGCGACGAGTGGCTCGCCCGACACCTCGGCCAAGAAAAACCAAAGTCCATGGCGGCCCTCACGACACTCATGACCCGCTTTTGCACGGGCGAGGACACCTGGCTGGCTCGTAGTAGCACCACACCAAGAAGCTCCGACACTTCAGATGTCGGCGACGGTAACGGCAAGCCGCGATGCAATAGACACAAGCATCATAACAATGGCGACAACACCGAAGACACGACAGTCAACACCGGATTCAGCGGTTCAAAATCCGGTCAGCAGAAAAAGCTGTTCAAAAGAAACAATCCGGGATCGTCCAGTCTGGACCGCATACTCAACCGCTCATGCCAAATTCACGGCACCCCTGACAAACCAGCCAACCACACTAACAGAGACTGCTGGGTGTTCAAACAGGCCGGCAAGTTGAATGCCGAAAACAAGGACAAGGGACTGCACAACGATGATGACGAGGAGCCTCGGCGTCCGAACACTGGGGGATAGAAGAAATTTCCCCCCAGGTGAAAACGGTAAACATGATCTATGCCACCCATATTCCCAAATGGGAATGAAAGCTGCACTAAGGGACATCTATGCGATGGAGCCAGTCGCCCCAAAGTTCAACCCATGGTCATCCCGTCTGATCACTTTCGGTCGCCGGGACCATCCTACCAGCATCCGTCACAGCGGTTCAGCCGCATTGGTCCTTGACCCAATCATCAACGGATTCCACCTCACGCGAGTCCTTATGGACGGTGGCAGTAGCCTGAACCTACTTATCAGGACACAGTGCGCAAGATGGGCATCGATCCCTCAAGGATTAAACCCACCAAAACCACCTTCAAAGGTGTAATTCCAGGGGTAGAGGCCCGCTATACGGGCTCCATAACACTGGAAGTGGTCTTCGGATCTCCGGATAACTTCTGCAGCGAGGAGTTAATCTTCGATCTCGTCCCTTTCTGTAGTGACTATCATGCACTACTTGGACGAACCGCGTTCGCTCGATTCAACGCGGTACCACACTATGCATACCTCAAGCTCAAGATGCCAGGACCTCGCGGGGTTATAACACTCAATGGAAACACATACCGCTCTCTCCGTACGGAAGAGCATATTGCGGCCCTCGCGGCAAAAGTACAGAGCAGCCTTCTTCGGCAAACCGCCATTCGGCAATGACAACCCCGAACACCGCCAAGCGAGTCCGGAGCACCCCGCAGCAGGACCGTCAGGCACGCCAAGAGCACGATTAGCAATCACGCCTCCGCCCCAGCCCAGATCAGGCGGCACTGGTGTCGCGTGTACACAGTTACGCACTCAAAATACCATGGGCATAGGCGGAGGCATGATGACGATGTGGTCCACAGTGCGGTTCAACCGCCATGAGGTCTGCATACCTTTGTAACTTCCTTTCTCTTTCAGGACCCCACTTTCGGATGGCCCCTTCAGAGAACCTGATTAGCGGACTCATCACAGGAGGGAAAACCAAGGGGCAAGAGGCTTTGCGCACAAGGGAATAACCAGGTGGTCTCTGACTAATGATCGATATACCTGTTTTACATACCCGCATGCAGCCCGTCCTTGGATAGGACATGTCAAGTAGTCCTGTTCGTTTCTGCTTCACACATTAATTGTACACATATGCCTTGACGTATTATTTAAATAACATCGGGAAACAACATACAACGTCAACTTGTTATTCCTATTTTCATGTTTTCCCTCGAATGTTTATTACATCGTACACTTTGGTACGCCCAGTTTGCCAGGGGCTTCTTATGGTGTCCCATAATACGGCAAGATAAGTCCAAACACTTTCGACAGTGCGGCACCCCGAACTTATAGCATTATATGCATCAGCTCCGAATCATGTCTTGGGTCAATAGTTGGGTTAGCCCGGCTCCCTTGTTTTGGTACCTTACGTTCCGTTATATCGGCTAAGGTAGTGCAAGGAGAACTACTGCAATTGTGTCCCGATTCTTTCGGATGAGCACCTCAGTAGAGAAAGCCGAAAACTGACTGTCATGCTGCGGCGAGAGCTGGTCGCTGTTCGAGAGGTTCAAAATCCTTCAAGATTTTTTCCGCTTCAGGCGAGGAATCGACGTTGTCCGATTTAGGCATGTATAGCGCCCCGATTCGGCTTTCCGAATATTAGGGGCTTCGCCGAAATTTAAAATTGTAGACTTCTATGGCTAAGTGAGAGTTATAAAGCCGCATAGTCCGATTGCCTTGTTCGCTGCGCTAAACACCTCCTTAAAGGACACAAATTTTGGATAAAGAGTGTTTGGGTTTTCCACGAACACCCCAGTACTAGTTACAAGGGGGCAGAAGCCGATGACTGGCCTACTTTCAGAATTTTATAAGTAGCCGCACAAAAGGTAATATTTTAAATTAACAAAGCGTCATATAAGCGCAAACAAACTCGTTTTGCTATTACAAAAACGACATGAGTACATTCACTCAAAGATTATGTCCTTGGTACATTCATTGGCCACAAGGCGAGCGCCTTTCATAACGCCATCATAATATTTTTCGGGGTAGCGATGCTGCTTACCCTCAGGTGGTCCATCCTTCACCAGCTTCTCAGCATCCAGTTTGTCCCAATGCATCTTCGCGCGGGCAAAGGCCCGGAGGGCACCCTCAATGCAGACGGATTGCTTGATAACCTCAAGCCCCGGACAGGCATTACCATCCGCTTTATAAGGCCAAAGTAGCTGTCGGGCAGAGGCTCACCAGGCCACATTTGGACTATCAGGCCCTTCATGGCCAGTTCGGCAACCTTGTGGAGTTCGACCAATTGCTTCAGCTGGTCACTCAAGGGCATTGGGTGTTCGGCTCCGGCATACTGGGACCAAAACAACTTCTCCGTTGATCTCCCTTCTTCGGCTCGGTAGAACTCCGTGGCATCCGATATGCTGCGTGGCAGATCTGCGAATGCCCCTGGAGAGCTCCAAATTCGGTTAAGTAAAAGAAATGTCTCCTCCAGATGCTTGCTCTGCATAATGAATGCCTTACCCGCCGCTATCTTCTTGGCCGCCTGAATTTCCTGGAGGGCCTTTTGGGCGTCGGCCTTGGCATCTTTCGCGCTCTCGAGGGCTTTGGCAAGCTCGAACGCTTGTGTCTTGAAGTCATGCTCCAAGGACTCGAACTTCTTGCCGAACTCCTGGAGCTCTTGCTGTACCTCTCCCACCCGAGCATCTTGCTTTTCACGCTCGGTGCACTCCGTGGCCGCCTTGGCTTCAGCCTCAGACATCGCTTTCTTCAGGGCCTCCACTTCGGTCGTGGCCCCTATTAAAAATCATAATGCTTTTTGTTAGCATCACCAATTTTCTCCTCTACATGACACACGGACGGGGTATCACTTACCTTTGTTCTCCTCGAGCTGCCTCTTCACGAGTCCGAGCTCTTCTTCGGCCTGCCCCAGGTCCCGCCTGAGTCCGGCGACCTCAGCTGTGTGTGTAACAGCGGCCAGTAGCAACGCCTGCTTATTAACATAGACAAGTACTGTCAGACTCCTGCGGGTTTTAGTTGACCCTCCGTTTGGCTTTTCTTTCCGAACACCACACCGAGTATCAGGGGCTACTGTCTATTGTGTGATATTTTCTCACACTTTTTCATTGCTTACCTCAAAGCCTGTTAGTAGGCTGGTGCAGGCTTCGGTCAACCCGCCTTTGGCAGACCGAACCTTCTCAATTACCGTACTCATAAGAGTACGGTGCTCATCGTCAATGGAAGCGCCGCGAATCACTTCCAGCAGATTCTCCGATGTCTCCGGCTGGACGGAGGGCATCGGCACGACCGGCTCGCTCTCCTTAGTGAGGGGCTGCCTACCCTAATCCAGAGCCTTTGGAGGCTCCGGCGCGGTAACCGGTTGGGAGCCAGACTTGTTGTGGCCCCCGTCCACATAATCCATGGGGATCTTGCCCCCCATGCACCCGGCGTCTGGGATTTCGCCTTGGGGCGTCTCCAGAACCGTTGCCCCTGGCCCTGGTATCCTTTGGGACAACACCTCGGTGTCGTCCGCGGGTCGTGGGGAGGTAGCCATTGGGAGTGAATCGGTATTCATCTTCGACTCACTCAAGGACCCATCCGAAGAGGATACCCCGAGATTGGACCCAGTCGGACTCCATATACGTGTTTGGCGTTATTACAAACTATGAAGTTAAAGTCGCACGAAAAGTATTACAGAGTGCGGATACTTACGACCTCGCCCGGGGCTTGCCCCTAGGCAGCCACTCCTCCTCGATGTAGGCGGCGGTAGTGGAGTGATCCGGAAGGGACGCCTTTCCCTTCTTCGGCATCCTAGCCTCCCGTTGTGGGGCGGCTTTCCTTTTCTTCTCCTCCCCAATGCGGGGAGGGAGAGTTTCCTCATGTTCCCCCCCCCCGTCTCTGTAGGAGGAATCCGCCTCGCCGTCCTCGGACGATGAGTTTATTAAGGCCCTGCGCCGGAGACCCTTCCTGGTCCCCGCGACCGTCTTCCTGGACCCTTCGGCCTCCCCAGACGGGGCGGTCTTCCTTTTCTTCTCCTCCCCCTCGTCTTCGGGGGGGGGGGTGCCTCGTCGTCGTCGGACGAGGCGTCTGGTGCAACCTTGTGCCGGAGACCCTTCCTGGTCCCCGTGGCCTTCTTT
>NC_041385.1:49437288-49445615 GCF_002162155.2 Triticum dicoccoides
CTCGCCGTCCTCGGACGATGAGTTTATTAAGGCCCTGCGCCGGAGACCCTTCCTGGTCCCCGCGACCGTCTTCCTGGACCCTTCGGCCTCCCCAGACGGGGCGGTCTTCCTTTTCTTCTCCTCCCCCTCGTCTTCGGGGGGGGGGGGTGCCTCGTCGTCGTCGGACGAGGCGTCTGGTGCAACCTTGTGCCGGAGACCCTTCCTGGTCCCCGTGGCCTTCTTTTCGGCCTTCTTCTCCGTCACCTTGTAAGGCATCAGAACCAGCACCTCCGTCAGGAGTGTGGTTGCTGGATCTTCAGGTAGCGGAGCCAGACAGTCGATCCGCTCCGCCGTCTCCACGTAATCCTGTTTAGTCAGCATGATGACTTAAAGTCCTCTCATGAATATGCTGGGAAAGGTGCATCTTGTGATGTTTAGAGAACTTACCGGATTGGCGAGTCGCATGGCGCTGAGTCCGCGGTCCTCGGAAGTGGGAGGAGGAACTTCACCGGTCTTGAACAGCACCTTCCAAACGTCCTTATGCATCGTGTCGAAGAGCTCTCGCAACATCTGGTGTTTGGCCGGATTGAACTCCCACATATTGAATGCCGTCTTTGACACGGGAGAATCCGGCGGACGAGCATGACCTGAACCACGTTGACAAGCTTGATTTTCTTGTCCTTCATACTCTTGATACAGGTCTCGAGTCCGGTCAGCTCCACGGGTTCGCCCCAGGCCAGGCCCTTCTTTTCCCACTAAGTGAGCCGCATGGGGATGCCGGACCGGAATTTGGGCGCCGCCGCCCAGTTGGCATTGCACGGCTCGGTGATGTAGAACCATCCCGATTGCCACCCTTTCACGGTCTCCACGAAGGATCCGCCAAGCCATGTAACATTGGGCATCTGACCTACCATGGCGCCTCCGCACTCCGCCTGCTGGCCGCTAACGATCTTCGGCTTCACATAGAAGATTTGCAGCCACAGGCCGAAGTGGGGCCTGATGCGGAGGAAGGCCTCGCACACGACGATAAACGTCGAGATGTTGAGGACAAAATTTGGGGCTAGATCGTGGAAATCTAGCCCATAGTAATACATGAGCCCGCAGACGAACGGGTGGAGTGGAAATCCTAGTCCACGGATGAAATGAGGGAGGAATACTACTCTCTCCCGAGACTTTGGGGTGGGGGTGATCTGTCCCTCCGCCGGAAGCCTGTGCGCGATATTTTCGGCCAAGTATCCGACCGCCCGAAGCTTGGTAATGTCCTCCTCTGTGACGGAGGAGGCCATCCACTTGCCTCCCGCTCTAGACATGCTGCGGATGGTCCTACGGAGAAGGTGAGAACTTGGGCACTGGGGCTCGAGAGTGCGAGAACGGATGAGCAAAGGAGGAAGAAGGCGTGGGTGAAAGCGGGAGATCCTTATCCCTTTATAAAAGCAGTGAAAAAATGTGCGCCTCTCCACTTGCCTGTCAAAATTACTCATTTTGCAAGCACCACGATTGATGGCACGGTTGGGTTACCCATACCCGTATTGATGAGGATCCCGCGATAAGGGAGGACACGATCTCTGCTTCGACAAGACCTGCCAAGGAAACGACCTCTCAATGTGTGCGGTAGCTGGTTGTAAAAAACGGTTCGAATAATGGCCAGGCCGTGGCGTGATGTCACGCTATGAAGATTTGTCAGCGGATTAGATTTGTGGATTATTGTTCTCTCTAGGGTATGTGAAATTTGTCTTGTAGAGCCAGACACGACTTAAGTGTTCGAAATTTACCTTGGAGTATTCGGAGATGGAACCCGCCTTGCAATGTCGAAGACAATTTGCACACCGGACTCATCGTCATTGAAGCCTGGTTTAGGGGCTACTGAGGGAGTCCTGGATAAGGGGGTATCCGGACAGCTGGACTATATACTTTGGCCGGACTGTTGGACTATGAAGATACAAGATTGAAGACTTCGTCCCGTGTCCGGATGGGACTCTCCTTTGCGTGGAAGGCAAGCTTGGCGATTCGGATGATAGATCTCCTTCTCTGTAACCGACTCTGTGTAACCCTAGCCCCCTCCAGTCTCTATATAAACCGGAGGGTTTAGTCCGTAGGACAACAACAATCATAATCATAGGCTAGCTTCTAGGGTTTAGCCTCTACGATCTCGTGGTAGATCAACTCTTGTAATACTCATATCATCAAGATCAATCGAGCAGGAAGTAGGGTATTACCTCCATCTAGAGGGTCCGAACCTGGGTAAACATCGTGTCCCCAGTCTCCTGTTACCATTAGCCTTAGATGCACAGTTCAGGACCCCCTACCCGACATCCTCCGGTTTTGACACCAACACCCACTAGTATATGAAAGTGACAATATAGGAGACTCTCTATATGAATAACATGGTGCTACTCTGAAGCACAAGTGTGGTAAAAGGATAGTAACATTGCCCCTTTTTTTCTTTTTTTTGAGTGGGCTTCTTTGCCCCCCTTTTTTTTATTTAGGCTTCTTTGGACTTTCTTTTTTTTCTTTTTTTTCTTTTTTTTCATGGGGCAATGCTCTATAATGATGATCATCACACTTTTATTTACTTACAACTCAATATTACAACTCGATACTGAAACAAAGATATGACTCTATATGAATGCTTCCGACGGTGTACCGGGATGTGCAATGATCTAGCATAGCAATGACATAAAAAACGGACAAGCCACGAAAACATCATGCTAGCTGTCTTACGATCATGCAAGGCAATATGACAATGAATGCTCAAGTCATGTATATGATGATGATGGAAGTTGCATGGCAATATATCTTGGAATGGCTATGGAAATGCCATAATAGGTAGGTATGGTGGCTGTTTTGAGGAAGATATAAGGAGGCTTATGTGTGATAGAGCGTATCGTACCACGGGGTTTGGATGCACCGGCGAAGTTTGCACCAACTCTCAAGGTGAGAAAGGGCAATGCACGGCACCGAAGAGGCTAGCAATGATGGAAGGGTGAGAGTGTGTATAATCCATGGACTCAACATTAGTCATAAAGAACTCACATACTTATTGCAAAAATTTATTAGCCATCGAAACAAAGTTCTACACGCATGCTCCTAGGGAGGAGGTTGGTAGGAGTTAACCATCACGCGCCCCCGACCTTCACGCAAAGATAAACAATCAAAATACAATGCGCGCCAATTTGGTTACATAGTTAGTAGACCATACGTGCATGCTTCGGGAATCACAAACCTTAACATCAACATCCTTACTAAACACAACCATCTACTAGTACCTCCCACATACTATCATCTCTATATCGCAAAACTATTGCAAGGAATCAAACATATCATATTCAGCGATCTACAAGTTTATGTAGGATTTTATGACTAACCATGTGAATGACCAATTCTTGTCATCTCCCTAAATTGATATAAGTGAAGCAAGAGAGTTTAATTCTTTCTACAAAAGATATGCCCACGCTCTAACAAATATAAGTGAAGCAAAAGAGCATTCCACAGATGGCGGTTTTCTATGTGAAGAGAAATAGGCAATCCAAACTTCAAATGATATAAGTGAAGCACATGAAGCATTCTATAAAGCCATACTCAAAAGATATAAGTGAAGTGCAATGAGCATTCTATAAATCAACCACGGACTATCTCATACCAGCATGGTGCATAAAAGAAAAGTGAAAACTAAATGCAAAAGACGCTCCAAGACTTGCACATATCGCATGAACGAAACGAATACGAAAACATACTGATACTTGTTGAAGAAAGAGGGGATGCCTTCCGGGGAATCCCCAAGCTTAGACGCTTGAGTCTTCTTGAATATTTACTTGGGGTGCCTTGGGCATCCCCAAGCTTGAGCTCTTGCCTCTCCTCCTTTTCCTCATATCGAGACCTCCTCGATCAAACACTTCATCCACACAAAACTTCAACAGAAAACTCGGTAAGATCCGTTAGTATAATATAGCAAATCACTACTCTAAGTACTGTTGCAAACCAATTCATATTTTGTCTTTTCGTTGTGTCTACTTTAATATAGCTTTTCCATGGCTTAATCCACTGATAGAGATTTATAGTTTCATCAAAACAAGCAAACTATGCATCAAAAACAGAATCTGTCAAAAACAGAATAGTCTATAGCAATCTGAACATTCACCATACTTATGTTACCCTAAATATTCTATACAAATTAGGAAAAATATAATATTTGTACATAAAGACATTGCGAAAAGAATCAGAACCATTTGACGTTCCAGTTAAAAATGTAAAATCATGCACTACAGCCAAAGTTTTTGTCCTGCACCGTACAAACCAACAAGCATTGTAAACATCCTAAAGGCAAACCTTGGCACATTATTTTTATAATACAATGGAATTGTACAAGGGGATAATTATTTTTGATGAAAAGTTTCTGTAATTAAGATTCACAAAGTTTCTGTGAGCATGAACAAAGTTCAAGGAGCTCTCCCACTTCAACAATGCTTGTCTCTCTCACTTTCACTTTACTTTTTGAAAAGTTTTGGGTTCCCCACTTTATTTTTTTGTTTTTAAACTATATTAAAGAACTCAACATAAATAAATGACTCTCTAAAACTTCCCGGTTGTCTCCCTGGCAGCACTTTCTTTAAAGCCATTAAGGTAGGCATATAGTGCTCAAGTAATGGATCCACCCGGATCCCAAGGTATATCAAAGCCAATTTTAATTAACAATGATTTGTAATTTATTAGTGAGCACAAAGTAACATATATCATGCGACAACGAAGTCTAACTCTCTTCCTATGCATCGTCATGTCATAAAAGAACAATTCATGCACACATAGTAAAGGCCAGTGCATAGTATAAGCAGTTTCTTGCAATTTTATCATATTGGAAACATAGAGAGGCGGAGATATAGTTCCTCTCTCATAATAATTGCAAGTAGGAGCAGCAAGCACATGCATATTATATCTATCAAAATTATCATGTGCAACGGTAAAAGGCAACCCATTAACATAATCCTTAATAAGCACAAACTTCGCCAATATATTGTAGTTGGGAGAATTCAAAAAGATAATAGGACTATCATGCGTTTATGCAATAGCAACAATTTCATGTTTAACATAAGGAACTATAGAAAGTTCATCTCCATAAGCATAATTCATATTGGCATCTTGGCCACAAGCATAGCAAGCATCATCAAAAAGGGATATTTCAAGAGAATCAACGGGATCATAACAATCATCATAGCAATCATCCTTCAGTAAGCATGAAGGGGAATTAAACAATGTATGAGTTGAAGAGTTACTCTCATTAGAAGGTGGGCACAGGTAGCTAATGCGCTCTTCCTCCTTTTGTTCTTCGCTCTCCTCATCATCTTTTTCATCCAATGAGCTCACAGTTTCATCAATTTCTTCTTCCATAGACTCCTGCAAAATATTAGTCTCTTCTTGGACAGTGGAGACTTTCTCAATAAATGCATTAATAGCAATATCTAAGTATAGCAAAATTTTCTGGTCTATAAACTGAATCATCAAAATCGTCAAATTCTTTAAACATAGATTCAATCTCATAAGCACCCATAAAAGCAACAAATTCTTCTATTTGTTCCACACCATAGTAATCATAGATACCATTAGCATAAGAAGCTAAGGTTTCATTATCATTAAATTTGCATGAAAAGGGAAGGTGTGGAGCCTTCATCCTAGAGCAGCAAGTATAATCATGTATCAAGCATAGTTGATGAGCATACCAACGTAACATATGAATTTGATCCCATAATAGTTTCCCTTTTTGTGTCAAGCGATAATCCCTAAAGTATTCACGTTGATCCAACGTGTCTCCCATAACATAATTGAATGGGGCTTTCTCAGGATTATCAAAGTAGTACATAATATCTTGAACATAACGAGTATCGAGGGTTTTAGGAGGTTCCCATCTCCATGAGTAGCAAGTACACCTAATTGTTTTGGTATTTTGTATCCCATATCCATAACTAAAGATAGAGAATAACTTAGAACAACAAATAAAAATTACTTAGTGATAAAGCAAACAAGCACACACGAGAATATTCACCCCATGCTATGACTCCCCGGCAACGGCACCAGAAAAAGGTCTTGATAACCCGCAAGTATACGAGATCAATTGTAGCCTCTTTCGATAAGTAAGAGTGTCGAACCCAACGAGGAGCTAAAGGTAGAAAGAATATTCCCTCAAGTTCTATCGACCACCGATACAACTCTACGCACGCTTGACGTTCGCTTTACCTAGAACGAGTATGAAACTAGAATGACTATGTAGGTGTTGTTGGATAGGTTTGCAAGAATATAAAGAACACGTAAATAAAAAGTAGGGGTTGTTTAAATAAAGAAGCAATAAAGTAAATATAGTGAGTATGGCAAAGTGGTGGTAGGAGTTGTGAAATTGTCCCTAAGCAATTGACTACGTTACTAGACCGGTAATCACTATTGCAATTCTATTTGAGGGAGAGGCATAAGCTAACATACTTTCTCTTCTTGGATCATATGCACTTATGATTGGAACTCTAGCAAGCATCCGCAACTACTAAAGATCATTAAGGTAAAACCCAACCATAGCATTAAAGTATCAAGTCCCCTTTATCCCATACGCAAACAACCTACTTACTCGGGTCTATGCTTCTGTCACTCACGCCACCCACCATAAGCAAATCATGAACATATTGCAAACCCTACAACGGGAATCCCTCACGCTTGCGCGACATGGAGAGCACCATAGGACAACACCAATAATAAAACATGCAACTCAAACCAATCATAGCAATTCATCAATCACCGGTAGGACAACGAAAATCTACTCAGACATCATAGGATGGCAACACATCATTGGATAATAATATGAAGCATAAAGCCCCATGTTCAAGTAGAGGGTACAACAGGTTGTGGGAGAGTGGATCGCTGTAGATAGAAGGGGGAAGGTGATGGAGATGTTGGTGAAGATGGCGTAGGTGTTGGTGTAGATTGCGGTGATGATGATGGCCTCCGGTAGTGCTCCGGCACCACCGGAAGCAAGGGGGAGAGAGGCCCTCTTCTTCTTCTTCTTCCTTGACCTCCTCCCTAGAAGGGAGAAGGGTTTCCCTTCTGGTCCTTGTCTCCCATGGCATGGGAGGGGCGAGAGCCCCTCCAAGATTGGATCTATCTCTCTGTCTCTCCCTGTTTCTGTGTTCTGGTATTCTGCCCTGGCACCATTTCTTTTATATCCGGAGATCCGTAACTCCGATTGGATTGAAACCTTCGCCCAGATCTTTTTCCAAAATTAGCTTTCTTGCGGCCAAAGAAGGGCATCAACCGCCTTACGAGGGGCCCAGGAGGGTGGGGGCGCGCCCACCTGGAGTGGGCGTGGGCCCCTGTCTCGTGGCCACCTCGGGCACCGTCTCGCATTGATTTTACTTCCCAAAAATCACAAATATTCGAAAATAATTCTCTATTCGATTTTATCCTGTTTGGACTCTGTTTGATATGGGGTTTCTGCGAAACATAAAACATGCAACAAACAGGAACTGGCAATGGGCACTGAATCAATATGTTAGTCCCAAAAATAATATAAAAAGTTGCCAAAAGTATATGAAAGTTGAATAATATTGGCATGAAACAGTCAAAAATTATAGATACGATAGAGACATGTCACCGCCGTCTCGTCTTCCTGAGAAGGACACAAACCCTACAAAATGGAAAGGAACGACTAAAATTGGAGCCCTCCCGCCGATATTTGCTAGGATCCACAGTGCCCCCATGGCCCTAGGGCCATCGGAGACGAGGCGGACCAGTGGCGGCGTCGGCGAGATGTAGGAACCCTACCTTTTTCTTGGAGGAGGAGGCAGCGGCTCGTGAACAATGCAGAGGAAACCTTACAATGTTGGCCCAAAATTTAATAGAGGTTTGAGCATAATTGTTCACTAAACCTAGGCATAAGGGGAAACGGTTCCCCTTTAGGCTTTGTTTGGTAGAGGAGTATTTGAGAGGTTTGGGGAGGAGGGGATTTGGGAGGATTTGGTGAATCCCTCCCTTCCACCCAACACTACCAGGTAAAAGCCTATACATAAGATCTTACCAGCAGCGCATTTTAAAATAAGGCGCTGCTGCAATGTTGCAGTAGCGCGCTCCAGCAGAACTCGCTGCTGAAATAAAAGTACCATTAGCACGCCTCCTCTAAGCCACGCTACTGCTATAATTCCCACGACTCCGCCGCAAAGCTAGTTCTAGCAGCAGCGTTAATTCGAAGTGGACTACTGCTAGGTAGTTTAGCAGTAGCGCCTTTACCTATGGCGCGCTACTGCTAAAAATAGATATCTCCCACCACCCACGCTCTCCTCTATCCGATCCACTCACACTCACACTCACTCGATCTCCCC
>NC_041385.1:49445964-49448040 GCF_002162155.2 Triticum dicoccoides
TCCTTGCTGGACTCGATACCGCCCTCCTCCTCCGTCCTTCCTTGACTCGCCGCCGGCCGGCCCCTCCTTGCTCCGCCCTTCCTCCTCCGTCCTACTCTCTCCTTCGTCCTCCAGTCGCCCCTCCTTCTCCCTCCTCCCTCCTCCATCCACAACCCCTCCTCCCTGCTACATTTTGATTTAGTAGGCTAGTTCATATGCAACATTTTGATTTAGTTCATATGATTTAGTTGATTTAGTAGGATAGTTGATTTAGAACATTTTGATTTAGTTTATTTAGTAGGCTAGTTGATTTAGTTGATTTATAGAACATTTTGATTTAGTTGATTTAGTAGGCAAGTTGATTTAATAGGCTAGTTGATTTAGTTGATTTATAGAACATTTTGATTTAGTACGCTAGTTGATAGCTCTGAAGATTTGGCACCACCTAGCTAGATCTTTGGATTATAATTATCCATCAAATTGCTTCTCGCGGAAGATTTGGTATTTGCCTGCTAGCTGTTGGTTCTATTCTAGAAGGTGTTAGTAAGCTATGAAAATATAACTGAAGAAGAACCAAAAAAATCACATGCTACAGTTTTTCTTTCCTGTGAAGTGGATCTATAATCCTTTGCTCATATTGCTTTAGAAAAATGGCGCCACCACCACCACCACCATGTCGACTGTGCAAGTCAAGGTGCACCAGTAGCCTTGCAACTAGCAAGCTGTTCGGCATCTACTTCCAGCCGAGTTTTGGTCATGCGGTAGTAAGAAATTATATGAAATGTAACAACTATTTTATTTTTAGTGTTGGCATTACTACATTGTGTCATTTTGCTTTTTTTTACACAGATCGTCCTGTGCAATGTGAGGTTGAAATTCAACAAGCTGACAGGAGACATTGTGACATTTGAGGCTCCTGGGGGTCGTACACTATAGAGGTCGAGAAAGGACGCAATATGTCCCAGATTGGAGGAGATGGATGTGCCTGTTTCCTCGCCCGCCTGCGTCTTACTGGTGGTGAGTTGATCAGCTTCTCCTTCAGAGCAGAAAGACCCCAAGCTGGCTGTCATTTATATCAACCTGATGGAAGATGATGAAGATAGACGAAGATGATGAAGATAATGAGGACCCACTCGATGAAGATGATGAGGATCCACTTCATGAATCCATCGTAGCTCAAAGAATGAGGCTGAGCGAGGAGGAGGTATGCAACCTATGGGACATAATTCTGCCACATGCTGACTTTGTCGGGGTGCCATTCGTGACCCGCCTGACAAGTACCATGGTCGATTGACATGATATGGTATGTTATACTTACAAATGCAAATTATCCGATGATATGCTTAGTGTAGAGTCCAATGATATGTTGTGTGGAATCTAGTCGATGATATGCTTTAGTGTAGAGTCCGATCACATGCTTATTAGTGTAGAATCTAAGGAACTATTAATAGTGTAGATAATCCATATATACTTATTTGCAAGAGTATGTGCGAGGCTATTTATTAATTGATATGTTTTTCTTATTCAGAAATTGGCAAAGAGCTTATCTGTGAGTTATGGTATCGAGCCTGATGAAGAAGGCTCAGCTGGACTACGCCTTACCGCAAGGGGCTCCGTCACAACCTGTACTTACGCATGGACACGGACGGTCGCACACACTTAAACTCGGTTGGGTGGAAGAGATTCCTCGATGGCAAGAATCTTCGTGTTGGACAGGCCATCCTAATTACTATCAGAAACACCCACCACCCAGGCTTGAGGATGATGATCGTCTTCAATATCATCTAGAACTACATATGTGTGTGTGGCTATATCATCTAGAACTACATATGATGATCGTCGTCGATATCATCTAGAACTACATATGATGATCATCGTCGATATCACCTAGTACTGCTTGAGGATGCATGTTGACTATATATGAAATTGTTATCTAGTACTCCCCTCGTTCCAAATTACTCGTCGTGGTTTGAACTAAAACCACGACGAGTAATTTGGAATGGAGGGAGTACTACCTAGTACCTATAATGCTTTATGAAATTGATATCAAGTAGTACCTAGTATCTGAAAATTGCAGTTTATTGAAACCGAAACGGG
>NC_041385.1:49448333-49451597 GCF_002162155.2 Triticum dicoccoides
AGGGGTTAGGAAACCGCAACAGCTAACTAATATTAGCGCGTTCCAGAAAAGCGCTACTGATATAGTCAACAGTAGCAGCGCGGGTGCGGACCGCGCTACTACTAACAGGTAGCTGTAGCGCCATAGTAGTAGTGCGGCTGTCCGCGCTACTGATAGCCTCAAAACCCGCGCTACTACTAGGGTTTTCCCTAGTAGTGCAATCCCCTCAATTCCCCTCACATCCCCAAGTCTCCAATGCCCTTCCATAAAAACTTATTTGATAGACTAGGTTTACTATAACAAGCTGGGATGGTACAAAATAGCACAGTACAATTAAAAATAAAATCTTTGCAACTTTAACATCTTGTATAAGAAGGAATGATATAGAACTTCACCAGTACTTGCTCCCAGATTATGCATAATAAGAATAACTTGCTAAGTTGAACATTCTGATTTGTAGGCATCTTGCTACCAAAGAGCAGAATATGATGAGTATTACCTAATTATCAGGAATCAAATGCAAGTATTACACTCCATGACAAGAACATCAGGTCCTCGAAACATCCGTAGCAGCCATAACCGTCACAACACAACGCCATAATGGGTACTTGTGTAATAGCTCAATGATCATCCAGCTTTTGAGAGGTCAAAAGTTTATCCATCCAACATGTTTAGTCTTTGCTTCTTTGGTTGCCTAAGAACCTGATGAAACAAAAAGAGATGAACATATGCTTGTTTATAGTGGAAACAACAACCAGGAAAGCATGTACATGAAGATACATTTTGCCTCACAATTATCCCATGGATTTGGGCTCACAAACATCCTCATCTAAAGCTAGATGTCACGAATTTCTAGTCCTACATGGACACTAGTAAATTTTCCACATGAAAGCTGAAACAGATGGGCATCAATACTATTTATTTATCAGCATGAAGTTGGGAAACAATACTATTATTCATTTACAGATGGAAAATAACACTGTTTAATTTCTTTTGCCACGGAGTTGGCTATAAAGTTTGCAACATTTAACAGGAGTGCTAGTACTTGTGAAATGATGATGGCTTATGTACACAGATTCAGTTTGGTCCTGCTATCCCGAAACTACACATGCTGCACTTGCCTAAACAGCGGATGGATAAAACCTTGTGCTGAAACAACAGTAAAATGATACTACAAATGTAGCCAAGGCACGATTGGAACCACGATCTTTTTACCCTCCTAATTCGTGTGGACAACTGAACTGTTTGTTGTGGATTTTCTGAACATGTATGTGTCATCACAATCCCAGTCAGCAGTTAAAACATTTTTTGTCTCCGACCGAATACAATTAGCAGCAGTACACGAGGATCATCATTAAATGGTGCTAGAGGCAGAATACAGTGTCACTTAGATTAGCTTTAGGCAATCTGGTTCAAGCATATATTCAGTAAAAATAATTTCCAGAATGAACGGCGCAAAATTTGGTTCAAGCATATTAACAAGAGATGAATCTGGTTCGAGCATATTTAGTAACAAAGCAAAATCTGGTTCAAGCATATTTAGTAAAAACAATCTCAAGCAATCAGGTATATTTCAAGTAAATAATATTAAGAGCACAACAATGATCAAGTATATTTCAAGGAATTATACGAAACTCGTGGCGTCTTGGGGAGGAGGCGGCGGCAGCGTCTTAGCGAGGAGTCGGGCAGCCAAATCTTCGAGGGGGGCCTCGAGGGTTCTAAAACGCATGGGAAGAAGTGGATCGAGGGGGAATCGAGAGGGTTGGCCCATGTAACCTCGTGTACCAAACATGCCGACGAGGTTTAGTGAGGATTCTGGGCCTCGCGGGGTTATTCCCCTAAAAACCCTTCCGATCCACGTGAAACAAACGAGGCCTTATAGTGATTGCAGCACCACAGGTGCCATGGATGCCTAAACTATCATCGGCAGCAGATGGATTTGTACCTCGATTCCTAGCTTCCCTTCTGGCTCAGCAGTCCTTCAGGGACCCTCCCAATGGCTTACCCTTTGTTGCTCCTTTTATGTGTGTGTGTCAAGTTGCTCCTTCTATGTAACTAGACATTTCGTTATGACGACGCTTGGACAATGAATCAAACCCAGTCTGGGTACACTGTGGTTTTATGGCTACATTTCTAACAAGGGAAACGCTTCGTACCAGTAGTCTATTACAAAGCAATCGCCAGACTGCTTGTGAACCATGGATGCCTGATTAATCCCATGGTCAAGGTCTTCCTGTTGCTAACCACCTGTATTTGACCCAGGCCCTGGTCCATCTCCCGCAATCTCTCCCGAACCTCCATTCCTCTCTCATGGCTCGGTCGCATCCTCCCTACAAGCTCATCCTTTACATTGCCGCCCTTGCCCTCCCCTACCGTGCAGCCCAGGTTCCATCTCCTGTGCACCATGCTCCCTTCCCACCTCGTCGGAGACGAAATCCAACGCCAATGATGCAATCCACCACACAACGCCCAAATCCAATCCCCTCTACCAACCTACTCCTAGATGCGGTCCCAAGTGACCTCCATCACGGCAGTAGGTGGTCGTCCCGAGTTTGTTGCCAAAAAAGTGCCCGGGCCTTGGAGATTTGAACCAGCTGCACCCGTCAGCCAGAGAACCAGGAGTGGCTCCCGGTCCTTTTGCCCTACTTCGAAGTCCTTCCTATGAATCAAAAGGTATTGCATTGCTTGAACCAACTTTCGTTCCATTATCATCTGTCCCACACATAGATTCTTGTCATTATGATATTTCCTATAGGGTCCGACTATGTCACATCTAGATGTGAGATAATACCTCACATCTAACTATGACATCATCGTAAATCAACAGATAAATAAAGCCTCATCATTGTATTGTTTGTTTGTTTTATTTTGCGTTTTTTTGTTTGTTGCCCATGAAAAGTCACACGCCCACTATGTGGCAACTCGGACTAACAAGTTCAGACCCCAGTTACGAGTTGAGGGTGGAATTGCAAGTGGTACAATAAAAAGAAGATCGGGCCTCAGTTGTGAGTTGAGGGTGGGATGCAACTGAGACAAAAAAGGTCGGGCCCAGTTGCAAGTCGAGTGTCGACTTGCAACTGGAAAAAATGGTCGGGCCCCAGTTGCGAGTCGAGGGTGAACTTACAACTAGGATAAAAAAAGATTGGGGCCTAGTTGCGAGCCAAGGGTGGACTTACAACTGGGACAAAAAAGGACGCACCCCAGTTGTGCATCGAGGATGGACTTGCAAGTAGGACAAAACAATGTTAGACTCAGTTGCGAGTCGAGGGTGAATATGTAACTGGG
>NC_041385.1:49452166-49458896 GCF_002162155.2 Triticum dicoccoides
CAGTTGCGAGTCAAGGGTGGACTTGCAACTGGGACAAAAAGGTTGGGCCCATCTGCGAGTCAATGGTAGACTTGCAGTTGGGACAAAATTTGACTCCAGTTGTGAGTCGAGGTTGGAATGTCAACTGGAAAAAGAAAGTCCAGTTGTGAGTCCATGTGGACTTGTAACTGGGACGAAAAAGTCGGGTCCTATTTGCGAGTCGAGTCTGGACTTGCAATTGGGACTAAAAAGATCACGCTCCAATTGCGAGTTGAGGGTGAACTTGCAACTAAGACCCAAAAAAAGTTGGGCCTCACTTGCAAGTCGAGGATGAACTTAAAAGTGGGATAAAAGAAGTTTCAGGCCCAGTTGCGATTCGATGGTGGACTTACAACTAAGAGAAAAAATGTCGAAGTCTTGAGAGTGAGATTACAACTACGACAAAAGAAGGTCGGGCCCTAGTTGCAAGTTGAGGGTAGAGTCGCAACTTGGAAAAAAAGACAACCCATGTTTGATGGTGGACAGTCAACCAACATCGATGAAAAAAAATCATGAATTTGAAAAAAAGGAAAAAAAAGAGAAAAAATAAAAGAAAAACAAATCATGAATTTAAAAAGTTTGCGAATTTGAAACAAATAAATGAAAAAGAAGAAAAAGGAAATTGAAAAAAAAATCACTTCTGGCCACAACAGGCAACTAGGCAACGCATGAGGAAGAAAATCAATTGATCAACCCCTACTGCCACGACGCTCCTCCAGCACGAGTGATGTTGTACAGAAACAAGATCAATTGATAAAAAGAGAGCAAAGCATACTAATCTTGATTTTTAAATCTAGAAAATTTGTTTCCTATAACCATGCTTTGTAAACAGCGGATATGTGCTTCAACATCCCCGTTTTGTTTGCATTGATGGATGAAATTGATTTGGTGGATCACAGATTGATCGATGCACACACATGTTGACAACAACATTCTGGTTTCTAGTTAGAAAATTATATGCTCCCACTAGATATGGATTATGTTGAGATAACAACAAATTGACGCTTCTTAATATCCATGCTTCCTAACTTTGTTGTATGTTTTCTTCAGTCCAGATAGTTTGGGGCAATAGAAACACACTTCCACTATTTGCATTTTCAAGAGAATTCTTTGTGTTTAAACACCACCATCATGCTTCCTATATTTCATATACATGCTGACAGAGGCAAGCCAATTTATTTTTTGTATTTTCTTGCTGAGTAATGCCAAATCAAATCCAAAAAATCAACGACGGTGTGACACAACATGTATGAAGCGTACATGATTCCTTACATGGGAATGTGAGAATCTCTAATTCATCACTACCATATCATACATATAATACTCGTTGTTGCTTCATATATACCTTATGTACTTATGCATCATGTCTAACGTATCACGGATGTGTATTTCAAGGAGTTGTGTGTTGGCTTTGGAACTGATGGGCGAGCTGGTGACATATATGGATGCCACGGATGCATGCATTAAGAAATGTGATGACTCATGACACTTGGATCCCCTACAATTAGGTCAACCGCAAGTGAAAGGGATCATGTCTAAAGTCTACAAGGAACATACAATTATTGACTTAAGGAAGCATAGTACACACTATTGGTGACTTAGATGAAATAAATTTGTATCATGTTTGAAACTTATTGGTGGAAGCAAGGTTTTGCTGCATTATAATTAAAATAAAATGTTACATGGGATGCATTTTTCATCAAAGCAAATTTGCTATGCACCAGAAGCAAAAAAATGTCTAGAAAAAAATGTTGGATAAAGTATGAAAATAGAAGAATTTAGATGGACTTTAAATTATATCCTTGCGTGACTTTCTAAAGAAGCTAATTTAAGGAAGCAAATCGGAATCAGATACGGAAGCATCGTAATCACAGGAGTATAATTTGGAAACTAACTAGACGGAAGTGGGTACACACTGGGCACCAAATCACGCCTTGCAAGTGTAATTGATCTAACGGTTGTCCACTGGTCTGATATATTGCTAGGGATCTGTAGTCTGATCCCTAGTGGTGTCCAATAACAATGGTCTACAACCAAAATTGACAATAATGACAAATCAACCTATGTAGTTCGTCATTAAGATTTTGGTGTATTTTAAGATTGTGAGCCATGCATGTACACGAACCAAACTATTCCAATTTATTTATGCTGCTAACTTTGATTTAATTAACAATATATGTTGAAACCAACCGACTGCATGCCAAGCTGGTAAATACATTAATTGTAGCTAGGTCCCATGACATACTCATGAAATTTGTGGCTACATATAGTCCACTATATGGAGACCACAATGTAGGTACACATGCATAAAAAATATAAAGGATATATATTTCATAGTTTTGTACATAGCAGTTCACCATAATGGGTATCCAACCACTACATCATGAGATTGCATAAACTATATGCACATCAATCCTAAATAGGAAAAGGAGGAATTGAGAAATGAGGACCAACCACATGGTTAGGAACAAAAACGAAAGATCATGGATATGCTACGTACATGTGGTGTCTTAGAACTAAAGATCAGCGAGAAACCACTATGTGAACAAAGAAGACAAAACTTCATTTTTGTCTCTTTTGTGTAGATTACGTAGTAAACATTTACAAATATGTAGAAGGCATCTACATGTACATGTGACACCAAAAAATGTATTGCCTCTTTTTTCGTGGGATTAGAAACATTGCTTCTCTGTTGGTTAAAAATTGCATGTTGGTGCGAGATGTATATGATTCTTATACTGTGTTATTTACTTTATTTTGTAGAAGTGACTGCACTTTTTCCATTAGCAAAGCACAGATACACTGGATGGACTCATCAATCAAATAAACTACAAAACAAGCTAAGAGATAACAAAACTAAAGAAAAAGACTAAAGGATAACGTTTGACAAAATGATTAATGCAAAACGCCTTTCTTCGTTTTTTGATTCTCATGAAGTGACCTTCCTTCTAACAGCCGATGGGGAAATCGTTGTTTTTACGATCCCCATGTAGAAAGTAAATACTAAAAAACTTGATCCGCGATCTTGCTCGTGAAGGTAATGAAATTATTCGAGCAGCTTGCAAATGCACTCTTGAACTAGCCGCAGCTTGTGAAGTATGGAAGGCGATCAAATTCGAGTTCGAGCCAGTAGATACTATTGATTAACTAGATAAAACTGAAGATATAGAAGGTTTCTAGGGGCCGCCTCGACAATATTGATCCTTGCCTTTCAAAACTCTAGTACAACTCACTTGAAGAGACTGTGATTACAAAGGAGCATGGATACAATTGATTTAGCTTGACTGAGTTTTAAAAGGTTTCTAGATACCTTCACGATCCCCTATATGGGAAGGCTTAATAGATAACATTTTTTTAAAATGTGATGTTCTGGGTTTAACAGAGATGAAGATGGCATATTCGGGTGACGTCCATACAACAAATTATACAAAACATTAGGTGCCGTTTATGAACATGTTGTAAATTCTTTTAAACTCTTATAATTTTCCTACTCACCGTAGAATCATATTGTTTCCTAAAATAAAAATCAATGCCTCTTTACAAAATCAACCTTGTAAACAACTTTAATATGTCTGCTAGAAAACTGATACCGAGGAACTAAATTTAGATTATGTGATTTTTTCTGTGTGTGTTAAGTTGCTCCTTTTATGTAACTAGGCATTTCATTGTGACAATGCCTGGACAATGAATCAAACCCAATTTGGGCGCATTTTGGTTTTATGGCTACATTTTTAACAATGATCTGCAACCAAAGCTTACAATAATGTCAAATCAACCTATATTGTTAATCATTAAGATTTTCTGGTGTATTTAAGATTGCGAGGCATGTACATGAACCAAACTATTCTAATTTATTTATGGTGCCAACTCTAATTAGATGAACAACATATATTGAAACCAACCAACTGCATGCCAAGCTGGTAAATACATTAATTGAAGCTAGTTCTCATGCCATACTCATGCAATTTGTGGCTACATGTAGTCCACTATATAAAGATCATAATGTAGCGACACAAGCGTCGACAAAAATAACAGATATATGTTACATAGTGAGGACACACGAGTTCACTCTAATGAGTGTGCAACCACTACCTCATGAGATTGCATAAACTCTATGTACATCAATCCTGAATAGGAAAAGGAGGCACTGAGAAATGAGGACTGACCACATGATTAGGAATTAGAATGACCACATGGTTAGCAATTAGAACGATAGAACGTAGATGTGCTACGATGAAGTGCGGTGTCGTAGAATCCGAAAATGGTGCGAAACCATTGTGTGAACAAAGAAGACAAAATTATGAGTAAAAGGACTTTTTTTTAACACAGTACAGACGCAAGCGCTCATATATACACACATACACTCGGGAGCGGCTACAGTTAAATTGACTGAATTTTCCAATTGGATCAGTCGATTCCTAAACAACAAAAAACAAAAGCAGAGAAAAGAAACTGACTGACCCAAAATTAGGTTCAGTCGACCAGCCCAACAGAAACAGAACCCCTTCTGTTTCTGTATATGTTCTGTACACAGAGAAGCCCAACATCTAAACGGGCTAAAACCCACTCCAGAAAATTGGACCCAGCTCAACGCACATATCGTCTTCTTCCTCCTTCTGCCTCGTTGGAGCAAACCAGAAACCCCAGAGGCCGCCGCCATGGATGTTGGTAGAATGTCAGATTCGCCTGACCTATGAGGTCCCCTTAGGTCTTCTTCCTTCCATTTCTTGCTTCCTCTCTCCTCCTACTCCTCCGATCGCCCAAAGATCAACCCCAGCACGACCATTGATGAAAATTCAGATCCAAACCAAAAGAGAGAACAATCAAAGAACATATGTAAGAAGCGAAAGAAGAAACCTGCAGACCAAGATCCTTGTGGTCAGTCCAAGGTAATCCATGATCTTCCCAGCCTCTAAATTTCTTCTGTGTTGTCATCTGGGGACCTGCAGATCAGAGCTTCAGAAAAGAGTTGTTCCAAAATTTGCTAGAATTTGCTGGGAGATTAAACTCAGGAATTCAGAAAAAAGTTTTTCCGAAATTTGCTAGAATCTGCATGGAGATTAAACTACAAGATATCCAGAACACCACCATAAATTCAGATATCAGAATATGCAGGGAGATTGAACTGCAACAGAATCAAAACACCTTGCTAAAATGCAGATTTACATAAATTCATAAGTGACATAAAGTTGTATAGCATTCATTGTGAACAGATAGATTCATACGTACAAAGAAATGTTAGGCTAGAATTTATACAGAATACCTCCCTGAAAGCAGAAATTCATAAAATTCATGATTATAACTAAAATTGCATGTTCATGCAACTAAAATCACAGTGCTTGTTCAAGAGCAAGAAAATTGTGATCAGGGAGAAAGACAAGTAGAAAACAAGGTAAGTATACATTTTCATCTTTCACTATTAATTAAACATCACAGAAATAAGATTATACAAGAAGATAAAATAAAACATTGATTCATTATTTGCAGGTGCCAATAATTCAGATACAGGAAATGAACATTTGCATTTGGGGAAAATGCAATCAATCCAAGCTGTGAGATTAGTTATATTCATTCGAAACTATTATGATATCAGAACAACCAAGATGTATAACCTGTGATTGAAACTTGCATTACCAGGACAGCAAGGTCAACCCTACAGAGAAAATGAAAAAGAACTAAGGATAGAGGTAGAGATATAACACTAGATCATAGTACATAAAAACAAAAGAAAGTACACACATTTCGGGCATCTCCAACGGCAACCCGCAAAAAATCCACCCGCATCCGTCCGCGGATCGGGGGCGGGGGAAGGGGGGGGGGGAGGAGGGGAGACCAATCCACGGATACGGATGCGGGAGGCAACCGTCCAATCATAACCCCATACATTTTCACAACAACTCAAATAACTCGGACGATTTTTGATATACACGCGACGCATTTCATTGAAACTGCGATAATTTGTACATAGAACCGGACGATATTTCGTCTGGTGAACTAAAACCTAAAAATAAAACTCTAAACTATCTATACTTTTCGGAGAATTACCAACGCAGATACAAGCAATCAAATATGAACTCCCATTGCAGTAACACTATCATAATAGTCTGCAAACCTGTCACCATGCTCAACTATCTTGCATTCATTCATTGCTTCAGTCATCTCATGAACTTTAGCCGGGTCTTTGTGAAACAAAAATTCTAGTGCCTCGACAATTTCGATGGGACTGAGTTCTTGATAACATTTATGTAACACTTGATCCATGCATGATAGCATAATCATCATCATCCTGCACCATTTCCTCGTCATCGCGTGCATGCCTTTCAACGGTCCTCAGAAACTCCTCTACATTATCTGGCATAATTATGTCTAGAGACATACCAGGGGGAGGTTGCATGTAGATCACCCAGAATACCAGGGAGTTCTTGTTTGACCTGTGGATCCGACAGGCTGCATCAAGACTGATACGAATACTAGCAAGATCACTGTCGAGGATCCGACGACTCCATTGCCTCGCGCATCGCCCAGACGAAAACCCCGACACAAGTCACGCCCTTGACTCGATCTGGAATTATCCATCAGATCTCATCCATTCTCGCATCTATCAACAACTGCAAGACATGATGCGCCAGAGCTTTGGTGCTTGTAAACCAGGATCAGATCTCCTTGAACTTCTCTAGTAAGAAAGTGGTCATCGGTGCAGAACCTCTCCAAC
>NC_041385.1:49459061-49461716 GCF_002162155.2 Triticum dicoccoides
CGGCGGGATGCGAAATGAGAGAGATATTTCATCGTGTTTTTTAAGTCAAACGACTGAGCCAAGCCGGTCCCACCTGTCAGGACCTCACGCGTCAGTACCGGGCGAAGTACTGGCCAATGGCTTTGACCCAACTGCAAGCCAACATTTGGGCTCTTTGAGACGGAGGTGAGTAAAGAAGGGCAAAAGTGAGCAAAGTTAGATGTGCGGGACAAAATTGAGCACAACTAAGGAAGGAGGGGCAAAGAAATAGAAATCCCTTCTAACAGTGGTCTACAACCAAAGTTGGCAATAATGTCGAATCAACCTATATAGTTCATCATTAAGATTTTCTCGTGTATTTAAGATTGTGAGTCATGTACACGAGCCAAAATAGAGCACGGTTTTTTTAGGACCAGCTACGCGACACCCTATATCATAACCGTCCAAGCTGGACCAGGTGCATATGGATATGTGCCAAGATTTAAAAAACAACAGCTGCTGCAGGGCTCTCTTAATGCTTAATACTCTGCTGAGATGTCATGTCTTCGTCAGACCCGCTGCAGGCTTTTGTCACCTGCATGCAGGCCCTTTCTCTGTTTACCCTTTCTCACACGCATACACAGAGGGCCCTCTCTCTCTCCACTCTCCACGTGCACAATTCTCGGACATGCTTGCACAGCATAATCTCTCACAAGCTCTCTCTCCTTGCTCTGTGTCATATGCATGCACCTCTCTCTACATGATTTGCTCTCTTTAGGAGTCTCGCACACATTCACAACAGCACGAGCTCTCCCTCGCTAAAAATAATCACAAAAGGTACTCTTCCACTAAAAGGTATGGCCGGCAAAAGTCAAAGCTCGACTACATATATTTTTTGTAGGTCATTTTCTTGTAGTTGTTTTGACTCAGTTTTTGCTAGGTTCCTCACCACAACAGTGTCACATGTGTGTGCTTTTGTTGCTCGTGGAGTAAAGAAAAAAGAGAGTGTGTGTGTCATGCATGTCAAGAGAGACAGTGTGCTGCAGTGCATGCAGATGGAGTAAATAAATAGGAGAGGGAGAGTCTTGCATGCAAATGTCGGCAGAGATAGAGTGAGTGACACGACGGGGACAGCGCTGGTGGCACTTATGAGGGAATCTCGCTACAGACATACTACTACTTGCTAGCATTAGCACACATCTCCATATCATGGTGAACGGCACAGATAAGGGGCACCGTATAAGACCAGCTACAAAGGAACTTTGTGGCCAAAATATTCTAATTTATTTATGGTGTCAACTCTGATTTAATTAACAATATATGTTGAAACCAACCAGACTGAATGCCAAGCTGGTAAATACATTAATTGGAGCTAGCTTCCATGCCATACTCATGCAAATTGTGGCTATACTTATAGTTCACATAGTGGTTTCTCGAGCAGCCAGAAGTTAGTACACAACAGTTCACTCTGGTGAGTGTCCAACCACTGCATCATGAGATTGCATAAACTATATGTACACCAATCCTAAATAGGAAAAGGAGGCACCGAGAAATGAGGACAAACCACATGGTTAAGAACAAGAACGGCAGATGTTGGATGCGCTACTTACCTGAGGCGTCTTAGAGCATCTCCAGCCGTTGGCACCCCAGGAACATCATTCGAATCAAAAAAATTGGTGTCTTGGGGTCATCCGGCGAAATCCGGTGAAATAAAGAGGGCATCTTCCCAGTCACACCCCACCCCAAGCAAAATTTTGTGAGAAGAATGATTAAGTGAGCCAAGAAAAAGGACATGTGGTGAGACACGATTCGCCAAAACTTGTGCCGGCGTCCCCAAGAGACCCCAGCGCGCCGGGTTTCGGCTGGGTTTGCCGGTGCTTTTTTGACGTCCTGGGGGGCGTTGGGGCGTGGCTGGGCCGTTTTTCGGCGAGAAGTGCCGCCCGAGCCTAAAACCGAGCCTAAAAAGATGTCCTGGGGACGTCCTGGGGAGGCTAGTGGAGATGCTCTTAGAACCAGAGAATAGTGATCCAGAAACCACTATGTGAACAAAGAAGATAGAATTATGAGTAAAAATGACATTTTCATTTTGTCTCTTTTGTGTAGATTATATAGTAAACGTTTACAAATATGTAGAAGACATCTAGATTTACATTTGACACCACAAAAAAAGTATTGCCTCTTTTTTTGTGGGATGAAAAAAATATTGCTTCTCAATTATAAAAAATTGTATGTTGGTGCGAGATGTATATAACTCTTATACTGCAAGAGCAGCGATATGGCTCGTACGGGCATTTGCTCATATTATCTGGACCGCAAGTAGCGGACAAAATTACTGTTCTGACCTATGTGGCTAACAAAATTCCGATTTGACCTCGTTTTGAAAAAAAATTCGTTTCTGACCTTTTCAGGTGACGCCAACATCCCTGGCGTCTGGGTTGCGAAGCAGACGCCGGATCCTGGCGTCTAGCCCCTGGCCCGTACTGCCCGCCTGCCCGTTGACCTGCTGACGTGGCAAAGGGGCCAGACGCCAAGGACCCCTGGCGTCTGGCCCTGGTAACTGGATAACCCCATGGGCCCACCCCACTCATCCCCAACCTCTCTCCCTGGCGGCGGCCGAAGAACAGAGAGTTGTTTCTCTCTCGCCCCTCTTCTCCCTCACACCAAACCCCCCTTGATCTACTCCATCCTCCACCCAAA
>NC_041385.1:49462068-49474690 GCF_002162155.2 Triticum dicoccoides
ATTCTCCTCTATTCCCTACAATTTGTTTTTGTTTTCCCCTCTTTTGTTGGATGCATTATTTCACATTAGGTGATGTTAGATTAGTAGATGGTTTCTTTGTTTTAGGAAATAATTTGTAGTTGATAGATGATTTGGTAGGTAGTGTAGTTGGTAGATGTTTGTAGTTGTCCACCAATAGACATAGTTTGTGTTTTTTTGAATTATAGATGATGTATGCAAGTGCTAGTAAATTAGCTATATGTTGAATATATAGATGGCATAATATTTGTTTGAATCTGAGAAGACTACTTTGGCAAGCAAATATATTTAGAAAAAATATTATATGTGTGAAGTGGTATGACAATATAGTTGAATATATAGATGGCATAAATTTTTTTTTGCAAAAGAGATGATGAAATTTGATGATTGTGTGTGACATGATTTTTTTGCAAAAGAGATGATGAAATTTGATGATATGTGTGCATATGTAGAAGAAAGAAATGATGTGGTTATGTGTGAGAAGAATGGTGTGTTCATATGGCATAACTTGAAGAAGGAAATAGTATTATTTGATATTGTTCATGTACTCATATATGTTTGTGATTTGTTTTGTAAGATGGCGGATGATGATGGACCTTGGTATGACGGATTAATCGATGAGTGGGATAAGGAGCATCGTGCTCGTGCCATTGAGAACGGAGATGTAAGAAGCAAGACTTATCAATTTTCGTTGTTTCTCATTTGTGTTCTTGTATTGATTAAAACATCACTTTATTTGCAGCTTGTAGTTGCTATGCGCATGAGGGGTCATTCCGCTGATGACTTTACTTACGACCCGCGGTACGAGCCTTACATTCGGAGATTGGGTCTTCTCCCATTCGTGTTGCAGTTTAAGCGACGCGCTCCGCCGGTGAACCACGCGGCGCTGACCGCACTTGTGGATCGTTGGAGGCCGGAGACTCACTCGTTCCACCTTCCATGTGGGGAGATGACGATGACCCTACAGGACATGGCTATGATAAGCGGCCTTCCTATCAACGGACAAGCTGTTACCGGTCGTGTCAGCGTCGGTAATTGGCGAGAACGGACTGGCATTTTAATTGGTGTTGAGCCCGACGGCCCTCAGGAAGGCAAGGCCGATACCGCGAGAGTGAGGCATTCCTGGCTAAAATTGGTCAGAGGAAACACCAATCCGTGCCCTCGGGGTGCCAATGACGTGGTTGTGCAGCAGTACGCGCGGGCCTATCTGTGGTATGTACTAACCAAGGTAGTCTTCTCAGATGCAACCGGGAACTCAGCCTTCTGGATGTTCCTGGAGCTACTCAATAACTGGGATACCCAGTATAGCTGGGGTTCGGCCGCACTAGCATATTTGTATCGTCAGGTAAGAGATATTTTCAACCATTTATCTTGCATTTGTCATGCGCCTCCATATCTAACATGTTTGTTTGATTGCAGCTTGACTTGGCGTGTCGCATGAAGGGAGATACATCCTCATTGGCTGGGTTTGTTTAGAGCCTATCCGTGTGGATGTGGGAGGGGATCCCGGTTGGACGGCCCGATTTCAAGAACCCCAACATGCCAAACCCACGGGGTAATCATGACGGGGTGCATGATGATGATCCATATCGGCGCCCTACGCTTGCTTACTATTGGGAACAAGTGACAGTGTACACAGGAAGCTCGCATGTGCGATACAAGTGCTATATGAACGAGCTGGATACCTTGACTGCTGAGCAGGTATTGAGAAGTTCGATGAGACCAAATTTAGTCAAGAATGAAACTTGTATCTAACAATGTATCTCTTTGTTTTGCAGGTACATTGGTTGCCTTATGTGGAAGATCGTGGCTTTGATCTTAATGAGATGTGCACTCGTGATAGCCATCTTTGGTGGGCGAGGTGCCCAATATTATGCTTCTTCGCAGTCGAGTGGCACTTTGTAGACCGTGTGGCAAGACAATTTGGAAGAAGACAAGGTATTCCAATTGAGGAGAGAAATGAGGAAATGTTATCTCTGCATCGGTGAGCAAGCATGTCTTTGAGTATGTAGTAGAGCATTTAATAAATCTATGTTTGCTAATGCTTTGTCCCGTGCATCATTTGTAGGTTCGATCGAAGGAACAATCAGGATATATTGGATTGGGCAAACAAACACCGTGCGTGGATAAAAATTTGGGATCAAAGAGACATGTTAGTGCAATCAGAGAGTAGACCTCACAATCAGTCAGCATATCAGAAGTATCAAGTGTGGTATACGGATCATTACCGGTTAAAGCTAAAGCCTGGTTGGACTCACGAGGAGTGGTCGGAGTTGGTGTCTGAAGACCCGGAGACTGCAGTAGGTTATCATACCTTCAACACGGCTGTGAGAGACACCAAAGGGGCTCACGTTGACTATGCACCAATGCATGACGAAATGGTAGTCTGTTTGTCCTATTTTAACATACTTGCATCATGTTGTCTTCTTTCAAATACATAAGTTTGGTGTGTTCATGAATTGCAGGGCAGAGAGTTGCTTCTGTGTGTCAACGATGCCAATGTTTCACTGAGTCATCCACCTGGTGGTGGATTATCTGAGAGGACTCTTAGGACCACGATGGAGGTGTGAGCAATATATTATAAAAGTTTCTTTTCACGGATTATTTATTTGCATCTCATATCATAGCATATTTTGTGTTGTTGCAGAAGTTCAAGAAGCGGTTCCATAAGATGGCAGCAATGCTTTCTTGCCATGGTGCTCAGCCCAGTGACGTGTATGCACCTGGTAGCTGCGCCGCCAGAGCTAATAGACGGCGTTATCTTCAGAACGATGAGGCCATGGAGGAGGAGGTCCATGAAGAGGAGCCAGCACATCAAGAGGAGCCAACACATGAAGAGGAGCCAACACATCATGAGGAGCATGAGTATGATGCAACACATCAAGAGGATCATGAGTATGATGTTGATGCTCCACAACCATCACAACTGACACAAGGCAATGCTCGCATTAGGAAAGGCAAAGCCATAGCTAAGACACCAAGCAAGGAAGGTAGAAAGAAGACATGGACCACACAATTCCATAGTCCGGAGTATCCTCATCAGCTTATCCCAAGAGGAATGCAAAAATATAAGGCCAACAATGAGGCGGAGGAGGAGGCATACAACAAAGAAGAGGAGGAGGCTAGCGAAGAGGACGATCCTACACTTGCAACCATTGTGAAGACAGGAAGGAGGAAGTGAGCGTCTTGTTTGGAACTGAATGAACTAGGTGGCGTTTGTATGCATGAACTTGGTGTCGTGGTAAAAAAATTTAGGTTGTCTTGAATTTGGTGTCTTATGTATGCACTTGGTGTCTTATGTACGCATGAATTTGTCGTGATGAAACATCTGTGAACTTGTTGTCGTTTGCATGCAAGAATTTGTCGTGGTGAAAGTTCTGCGAAATGTGCTATCTTCTGTGTTGTATGAACCTGTCATATGAATATATATGTGCTATCTTCTTGTGTCAAACAGCAAGTTCAAAATAATCTTCATGGCCCCAGACACCAGGGTCCTTGGCGTCTGGGTTCAAATCAGGGAACCAGACGCCACAGTCACTGGCGTCTGGTGGTCGACTGGAAGTAAAAGCAGATTCCTGGAGAGCAGAAACAGGGCACCCAGACGCCAGGGTCCGTGGCTTCTGGCCCTGGTGTAGTACTTTTTCCAGTTTGTTCATATTTTTCACAGCATAGTATCTAATGAAATAGATATTTTGTTCTAGCAAACACCATAGTCTTCACATAATAGCAAATGACAAACATAGTTATCACATAATCTCAAATTACACAAATAGTCTCGAATGAGAAGTTCATCACATACAATGTCTTGAATGACATAAGTAGTTCATGACCATGATGGTCCACGATAGTTGAAATGACATGAACATCACATATAACTCAGTTTCCTGTAGCAATGCAAGTCAACAACCCTTTTCCATGCCCATTCTTGCAGCATTTCTTGAATCTTATCATCATCAGTTATGTCAACCAATTTTCTTTCCTCGGGGCCATCTGAATGCTTCCTGCTGACGTAGTACACAAAATCCTCTTCCTTCAACCCTTGCTTCAACATGAATTTAGTCTTCAACCAATCGAAAGTGAGGTCCACTTCACTAACTTGCACAACACATGGAGACAAGTCTTGGACATGAACAACAGGGCTAAGCACCCACTGAGCACCCATCTACAACACACAAATCCCTTAGTACCTAACCTATGATACATTAAACCAACCAAAAAATGGGGGTGGAGTCGATTTACCTTCTTGTTTGCAAATCCTGAAGATGGGGGTGAAACCGGACTGATTCGTGAGAGATTTGAGGGGGGTTAGGGTGCTGGAGAGGGAGTGACGTTGGCAGGGCTAGAGGTGAGAGTGAGTGGAGATGAATATAATGAGAGGGGTAGAGGTGGAGATGAATGGATGAGAGGGCTATAGGTGGGCCCAAAGAATCTTATCCAGTCGAAAGTTGCTCTCTGGATAGGGACCCAGACGCCAGGGACCTTGGTGTATGGGTGTGCAAATTTCCAAACTGGAAAAATGCTCTCTGGATACTAACCCAGACGCCAGGGACCTTAAGCTGGAATCTGTAAGCATTTAATACGAAGGAGAAGACAAGGTAATATGGGCTCTTGGTTAGATCAGCAATAATGCATATGAGAGCCACTCAACATTTTCATCGTGGTCTTCTCCTCTCGACCCCCAAAGAGAAGAAAAGCAATAAAAGTATTTACATAGGAAAGCTCCCGACAAGCAAAAGAAGAACGGGAAATCTTTTTGAGTTGTCTTTTAATATTACTACTACAAGCATGGAAGGTAAACTAGCTAAAGGCTACAACTATTTTTTTTGTTTTTCTTAAGGGTTTTCAAGCACACAAGAAGAAAGCAAGAAAATAAAATAGACTAGCATGAATAGTACAATGAAAAAGTATGAGCATCGACAACTAGAGTGAGTGTGTGAACATGAATGTAATGTCGGCAAGAAATACGTATTTCCCCAAGCTTAGGTTTTTGGCCTAAGTTGGTATATGCCCACGGCTGGCCTGGCGGATATCCAAAATCGTAGTCGGAGTTGTACTGAGATGTAGCAGTTACTGCCTGGAGAGCTGCTGCTTGGAGGCGAGCTGCCTCCGTAATCCTCTCATATTCGTTCATCTCCTCCCTGGTTATAAAATATCTCCTTTTTCTCTGAAAGTTAAAGAAAGTAGGAGCAGGGAGAGTAACATGGACAGTACGCCATCTGTCAAAGATTAGTCGATACTGGAGGAACTGTTCGTTCCTCTCAAAAAACTGATGGAGAACCATAGCACTATAATCTAGATAAGCAGGTGGTAACTCAATATCATTTCCATTTATGGGTACACCAGGATAATTAGCTACACGAGTTGCATAAATTCCACCAAACAAATCTCCACTTGTACCATTAAGATGCAACCTTCATGCAACAATGGTCCCAAGTTATATTGTTTATCACCTAATACCGCACTCTTGAGGACACTAAGATCTGGAATGCACATGTGACAAACCTCATCTTTACCATTAATGCATCTACCTATAAAGAGAGCAAAATAATGTATGGAAGGGAAATGAATGCTCCATATGGTAGCTTGTGCGATATCTCTAGTTTCTCCCACAGTGATACTAGCAAGAAAGTCTTTATATTCTGATTTGCGAGGTTCACTAACATTGCCCCACTGCGGGATTTTACCAGCAGTGTTAAAATCTTCCAGGTTCATGGTATATGATTTATCATAGAGATCAAATAAAATAGTATGAGAGTTGCGTGTGGATGAAAATTTAAACCTCCTCACAAAAGAATCAGTGAGGTAGTAGTACTGTCGGCACTTATCTGACACGAAGTCCTCAAGCTCAGCATTATGTACGTACGCATTAAATTCATCCTTGAAGCCTGCTTGGGCCATAAACTCTTCTGACGTCCATTCACAAGAGGCCGTATTTGAGCTTCCCTTGGTGGTTCATCGTCCGGCTCACGTATCGCGAGCCTTGGTTCTTGCTTCCTTGAAGAACCACCTTGCTACAAAAAGAACCACGTTGGTGCAAATTTCCAAACTAGAAAAATGCTCTCTGGATACTAAACCAGACGCCATGGACCTTGGCGTCTGGGTGAGCAAATTTCCAAACTGGAAAAATGCTCTCTGGATACTAACCCAGACGCCAGGGACCTTAGCGTCTAGGTGTGCAAATTTCCAAACTGGAAAAATGCTCTCTGGATACTAAACCAGACGCCAGGGACCTTGGCGTCTGGGTGAGAAAATTTCCAAACTGGACAAAATGCTCTCTGGATACGAACCCAGACGCAAGGTCCCTGGCGTCTGGGTGTGCAAATTTCCAAACTGGAAAAATGCTCTCTGGATACTAAACCAGACGCTAGGGACCTTGGCGTCTGGGTGTGCAAATTTCCAAACTGGAAAAATGCTCTCTGGATACGAACCCAGACGCCTGGGACCTTGGCGTCTGGGTGTGCAAATTTCCAAACTGGAAAAATGCTCTCTGTATACTAACCCAGACGCCAGGGACCTTGGCGTCTGGGTGTGCAAATTTCTAAACTGTTGCACACACTTTTAAACATTGGAAATCAAACAAAAATCTGAACAAAGCATAGTTTGCATATAATTTCAAATAGGTTGCACATAAGTAGTTCATGACCACACAAGGCCTCAAATAACAAGTTCACACACGATATCTCGAATGACATAAGTAGTTCATGACCACACAAGGCCTCAAATAACAAGTTCACACACGATGTCTCGAATGACATAAGTAGTTCATGACCACACAAGGTCTCGAATGACAAGTTCATACATTAAACAAAGTCTCGACAGTCCATCATCGACGCCAGTGCATTTCCATTTGTCTACTGAGTAGTACGGGGCCACTTTCCCTTCTTGCCACATGCCTCGTCCTCCTCTCGTGCATCGTGAGCCCTTGCAAGTTTTCTTGCCCTCTCTTCTTGACGAGCCTCCTTCTCTTTGCGTGCCCTCTCTTGCTCATGCTTCTTGCGCTCGTTCTTCTCCTTCTCGCGACGCTCATGCTCCAATCCCCGTGCAAAGGACTCCTCAAACAGGCGCTGCCTCCATAAGTAATCTCGATGTTGGTCCTCTTGGACATCTTTTGGTACCTCGTGATCTATCAAGTGAAGTACTTGCAAAGTGGAGGAGGCGACTACATAAAAATCATGTCATTGTTAGTAATATGAGTTCAAACTTGATGAGGTTTTTTGTATGTACACCTAACATACCAGTGGTATGTCATATGCGTTAGTTGGCCTTCAACGATCATGTGCATAGTTGGGACACACGAAAAATCTTCTACCTTCTGTCCATGACTTCTTGCGGTCCATGGACACCTTCACCTTGCAAACATCACCACACCAACATGGTGGTGTGGGCACATCCTTCTCCTTGTCCAACCTGGCCTCCATCCACGTCTTCGGCATGTCCTCTTGGTCCGCGCACGCCGGCCTCGTCCTGGAACCGGATGAAGCCATGCCTACAAAAAGAACAATTGTTAGCACAAGACATAAAGAGAGTACATGCGTAAATACAGTAAATCAATAAATGCTAGGAATTGTATGAACAAATAATATACCATTATTACTAGATCAACCATCTGGATTAAGCAAATAACCGAAGGCCAATCCATTATCAACCATTCCTCTACGACCACCACCACCTCTAGCACTTGTGCTTCCTCTCCGACCACCACCACCTCTAGCACTTGTGCTAGCTCGACCACCACCTCTAGCACTTGTGCTTGCTCGACCACCACCTCTAGCACTTGTGCCTGCTCGACCACCACCTCTAGCACTTGTGCTAGCTCGACCACCACCTCTAGAACTTGTACTCCCTCTACGACCACCACTACCACCTCTGACACTTGTGCTTCCTCGAACACCACCACCGTCACCTCTTCCACCTCGTTCACCATCGGTGCCACCTCCACGACTTGTTTTTCTTTTTTTGGTTTTCCTATTCTTGCATGTCCGCTCATTGTGTCTCCCTTCACCGCACACCCCATAGTTGATAGTGTCAGGAGCCTCCATAAAATGACCGCTACCAAATTGTTTCATGCCAGTGTATCCAGCCAGGTCATCCATATCACCCCTGAACCTCTTAGTTCTCCTTCTACCCTTGGTCTCCACTTTCAGAAGAGGGTCTGGCCTAATATGAGGGCCATGGTACTCAGGCCACTGTGATTGGTCCAAGAAAGGGTGAAATCTTGGCGCCCATGTCAACCTAGTTGCTTCCACATGGAACTCTTGCATCCGCACGGTTTTTCCATCACAAACATGTATGTTTCTCGCCTTCGCTGCCGTTATCAAATGCGAGCATGGCCAATGATACTTACTAGGCCTCTCGCACTGGCACCACCGAGTCTTCAGACGCACCTCAAATGCAGCACCACCATATTGAAAACCGTCTCATGTTGTGCCACCTGGCTCATCAATTTGATAGATCATTTCAATTCTGTCGAATATGATAACTTGTTGGCGTGAAGACTTGCTTCCTTGTAACTGCAACCATTCATCAACCTTCTCCAGATAATCTTTTTTTTCACCTATCCATTTTGCAGTCTCTTCAGAATGCCTCTGAAAGTACTCATTAAGCTTGAAGAAGGTGTACTCCACTATTGCAGTCACCGGCAATGCACAAGCACCCTTCAGCACATTGTTGAAACGTTCTACCAGATTGCTCGTCATGTCGCCATATCGCCTACCACCATCGTCATGAGCGCGTGCCCACTTGTGCTTCTCGCTTAAATTCCTAGTTAAGAACTCTTTTCCCCCTTCGTTCACCGCTACAAAGAGTTTGTTGTACCGAGCATCGAAACCTTGGGTCGTGAAGGCCACACATACATGGGTAAGGTCTTTGTTGAGCTCCTTGCTCTTACATGCCCGGTAAAAGTTGGCCACGAAATGCCTCATGCACCATCTGTGGTGAAGCTTTGGAAATCCTGGAATAACAATGTCCATTGCCTTGAGTATGCCATGGTGCCGGTCCGATATGATGCATACCTCCCTAGCCCCAATCACGTTGTGCCTAACATGACCCATGAACCACTCCCAGTTGTCTTGGTGCTCGGAAGGCACCAAAGCAAATGCACACGGCGACACGTTGTCGTTTGATGAGTGTGCCATTGCTACCATTAGTGTGCCCTTGTATCTACCGGTCAAGAACGTGCCATCTATAGACAAGACTGGACGACAATGCTGGAATGCCTCCGCACATTGTCCATAACTCCAGAAGGCATGGTGTAACACTCCCTCGTGATCCTCGACCACATGAAACATGCCCGGGTTCTTATGTGCAATTGCGGCCAACAACCTTGGGAGCTGGTTGTATGCTTCTTCATAACCACCATACAACATCCTAATAGCATTTGCCTTTGCCTTCCATGCCTTCCCATACTTGACTTCATAACCAAATTGTTTTTTCACCGTCCGCATGAGAAACCTCACTTTCACAGTGGGATCAAAGCCTATGTCTTTCATCCATTTGTATCCGAGATACTCAGATGTGAGTTGACGATGTGTCATTCGAAGTCGTTTAGATGGCGGTTTGCACCTATGAGTGGCAACACAACTTCTTAACACCCATTCTTCGGTTTCTTTAAGCTTTCTTGCACGAACCTTCCATGGGCATCCTTCTTGCTCACACTTCACGGTGTAACGCAACTTCATGTCGGAGTGCTCAACATAAAATGGCCTATCGTTCCGAATAGCATAGTCAGACAACCAAAACTTCAGCATAGGCAAGCTCAGAAACTTCACTCCTTTCTTCAAATAAGCATTCTCGTCCTCCTTCTCCTCCCTTGGTTCTCCTGGATCCGGGCATGGTGTTGGCTTAATCGCCGTCATTCTCATTCCACCATCAACAACAGCTTCATGGGCAAGGCTAAGATCTTTAAACAAGTGAGTTCTTTTTTCTAAGCCCGTCAACTCAAAGTGGATTTGGTTTTCCTCCTTTGTGAATCCATCCTCGTCCAACTGTTCAACTGGACCCTCATCATCCGAGTCATACGCATATTGACGCCTAAAAGGCAACTCACGATCCATGTCCTTTTGCGCTATGTACGCATCCAAGTCACCAACATCATTACCATGAAACCCTTCCTCTTGCTCTTCGTGGTCATCATAAGCATCTTCATCATCTTGAATTACTTCGTCACTAGCAATCACCTCAACTTCATTTGCTTGGCTAGTTGGTGGTTGGCTAGAAGCATTGGGGGCATACAACTCAACCTCATTTGGTTCAATAGATGGTACACGGGGACGTGGTTGGCGATAAGCATTGGGGGCATCAACCACAACCCTATGCTCAACAAGTGGCACCATTGTCATCTCGCTCATGTCATCCATTGGGGAAGAGACATGCCGGTTCAAATCAAGTGTAAACCGAGGAGATTCAACTTTGGTGGCAAAACAATTCAAGTGACTTGTCTTCCGATTGGGAAACTTTTTCCTTGTATACATCTCAATGCAAATCCGAGGTGATAGGCATCCTTTTCAAGTGAGATTTGGTTCCAACTCCAACATCATACCTTCCTATTAACTTAACATCAACATTGGTGTCCATCCACTTTAAGGCTTGTCTCACTTTTGCAACAACATCCTCATAGCTAGGGCTTATATCAAAAACCAATGGTTCCTCACTCGTGTCGGCATTGTTACTCAAGAATGCCTCCTTGTCCATGTAATGAACATTAACAAGTCTCTCCATCTAAAAACAACATGAATGCATTTAAGAATTCAATGAGAATTGGTGTTTATCCAAATACATCTCGTTATATCCAAATCATATCAACACTAAATTATTGGTGATGTCCACAAAAGTATCACTAATTAACACACACTAAGCATTGTTAACCCTAATCACTAACTAACCCTAACCCCCAATCTTTCTACTCAACAAGCATATATTCCTACTACACACCATGCATATCACTATATTATCAAAGTTAACCAAGCCATTCACACTAACATAAGGGAGAAAACATGAACTAGGGTTCCACCAACATGTATAAAATGCAACCAAAATAACAAGATTTAACAAAAAATAATTGGATGATTTGGGGGAGATTACTAAGAGCAACAAAGTGATGGAAAGATCCACCTAAGGGATGCACCTTTTGGAGAGGATTTGAGGGGGAGCTTGAGGGGTGGGAGAGAGTGTGAGAGCTCCAAGTGTTCTTCAAGCTCGGGTTGTGGATTGGGGAAAGTGTGTGGGGTGGGTCCCACACACTCTCCCGTGGGGTTATCCAGTTACCAGGGCCAGACGCCAGGGTCCTTGGCATCTGGCCCCTTTGCCACGTCAGTAGGTCAACGGGCAGGCGGGCAGTGCGGGCCAGGGGCCAGACGCCAGGATCCGTGGCGTCTGCTTCGCAACCCAAACGCCAGAGATGTTGGCGTCGCCTGAAAAGGTCAGAAACGAATTTTTTTTCAAAACGAGGTCAAATCGAGATTTTGTTAACCACATAGGTCAGAACAGTAATTTTGTCCCAAGTAGCAGCTTGATGAACTGTGCAGCAGCAATTAATGCAAATGGGTGCGAGCTGGGGAAATTTGTGCCTCCCGGAATACAGTGTGATACTAGTATGTAAGTATGTACGTCTGACACATGTGGCTCATGGTGTGACGGCTGGAGGCACGGTCAATGGACGGTTTGCGTCTGTACTTCTGACACATACCTCGTCCAGAATTTGGTCGGACTGAAGCTGAGTCTTTATTTTAGTTGGGAAAAGCCCAGGTTTAGCTGTGCGTATCTTTCGGTGCTGACTTGGAGTGAAATAACATGCATTAGTTGGCTAGATGATTGTATTTAGCCGCAGAGTCATTTGCTTCGTAACCTTAGTCTTACGGGGCCTTATATAGTACTCCCTCCGTCCGGAAATACTTGTCGAAAGAATGGATCACAATAGATGTATCTAAAATTAAAATACATCTAGATACATTCATTTTTATGACAAGTATTTCGGGACGGAGGAGTAGTAGTAAGTACTCCCTCCATTCCTAAATACTCCCTCCGTTTCTAAATATTTGTCTTTCAAGAGATTTCAACAAGTGACTACATACAAAGTAAAATGAGTGAATTTATATTATAAAATATGTCTACATACATCCGTATGTTGTAGTCTATTTGAATGTCTAGAAAGACAAATATTTAGAAACGGAGGGAGTATAAGTCTTTTTAGACATTTCAAATGAACCACAACATATGGATGTATGTAGACATATTTTAGAGTGTAGATTCACTTATTTTGCTCCGTATGTAGTCACTTGTTAAGATCTCTAAAAAGACTTATATTCATTAGTAGAAAAAGGGTCAAATGTGAAGCACATTAGTGCCAGTTTGTAAAAAAACCGGCACTAATGTGATCAATAGTGCCGGTTCGTGGCTGCGATCAATAGTACCGGTTCGTGCCACGAACCGGTACTAAAGCGGTAGTGGCAGACTGGCGTCAGGCCGGGTCCCCACGAGCCCCTTTAGTACCGGTTTGTGTTACCAACCGGTACTAAAGATCTAACCTATAGTACCGGTTCGTGCCACGAACCGGTACTAAAGGGGACAAGCCTTTAGTACCGGTTCGTGCCACGAACCGGTACTAAAG